>NW_011366639.1:0-6888 GCF_000735185.1 Notothenia coriiceps | reverse complement strand
GGCCTTTCGGCATTCGGTTTTCGGCCAACTGTTTCCTATTTTCGGTATCGGTTTCGGCCAAGAATTTCCCATTCGGTGCAACCCTAAGGTCAACCAATCAGGGGCCAGAATGCAAACTGCTCAGTGTTTGGAGGGTGTAGCTTTTTTCTTCTATAAGCATAATGTGATACTTGTAGGCTGAGGTCATGTGACCTTTAGTTCTGTAACTCTACCCCTGTATTGTTTCACAATGTTCTCCTTTTTTATAAACACAGACTGTCAGTACACGTTTCACCAGTTGCTCCACCTGTGTTTTTGAGTGGGTGTGACAGTTCTATGCACCAAGCTTTAGTGTCAAACAACACGTGTAAATGTCTCGTTTACATTTAAACGTGTAAGCTGTCCTGTGTGTGTGTCGTGTTTGTGGAAGTCGCCGTCCTGATTGGGGGTTATTAACCTCTGGGCTGTGGCCAGTAAATGAGCTTCGGACAAAACATCCTGCTTCCTCTGGCTCAGCTGCTAACTATAGAGGCACAAACACACCACTGAAACAATCACACAATGTGGACGCTCATCCACCTAAATCTACATCAGAACTGACTGCCTAGCTCATTTCTTTGATTGCAAGTTAAATATCAAAGCTTACATTTAATCTGGCTGCAGTTACAGATAGACCTTCATTGTGTTTTCATTATCTGGAATTTCCATGATGCATTTACTGTGCAGATTTTTAATTTATTACCTTATTCACATTTCAAAGTTTATGCTTCGTTAGTGCCCAACTTTTTTATTATAAGACACCACAGTCATAACAAGTTACAACAGCGTCATTTTATTGTTTTCAGTTTATGACTGTGTGTGTGTCATCTTGGCAACATGAGCTCCTGGAGTGTTTTTGAGAGCTTTGCCAGGTGTTAACTTGTCTTGTCTGTAGACAGATGGTGTCTCTATGATAGAGTCACAACACAACATCTGTGAATGGTTTGTAGTTAAAATCAAAATAATAGCATAGTTTGAAGATGGGTATGGTCCGAGCAAGTGCGCCAAAAAGCAGGGTGGAGGAAAGTGGGAAAGGGGCCCGGTTTGAACCGTCCTGTGAATTGAATAAGGCTTATGTCCTCCTCATGAACTAAAAACAATCATGGGATAGTCTGCAATTTATATACAGTGTCAGATTAAATAAAACTCTTGATAGATTTCTATTCTCTCGCTATGCCCTTCATATAAGATGAATATAATGCTAACTTAATTGGAAAAACGTTGATGTTGATCCAAATGAATCTGCATAAAAAGAAAATCCCCTATTCCCAGCAAAACATATCTGTTCCAAGCAACCATTTGATCCTTCCTTAAACACGTCATGCAGCTGTGCAGCGTGCATCTCTGGTTTGTTGATTAATGTCCTGGGATTCACCCTGCTATAGCTTATGTCTCAGAGACTGGTCACATGTCCTAGGGAACACAAAGTCCTGAGATATGTATACTCCTGGACTTGGAAAAAGCAACGATAACAGATGCATAGTTAGAAGTAAACAAACTTGACATCAATGCTTTACATTGAAGTTATTCTAATGTATTGTAATTGTTCACACTCGGACCTCAGTGCTTTCAACGAGACCTCTTCTCTGCTGCAAACACTCCTCTGCTCCTGAGATTACAGTTTTCCACCCTACTAGAAGCAATCTGGTCCTGCAGATGTGACTGAGCTGTTAGTGTGATTATGCCACACGCCTACATGACAGGGACACGCCCGAGATTAAAGCATTCAAGTTCGGATATCAATTTAATCCTCAGGGAATTACACAGACGAGCAGTGAAAAGTAAGCAAGCGAGTTACACTGCAGTGTTCCAAGCTTTTTTTCAGTTCAGACTTGCAGCATGCCAAAGCCTGTTACTGACCTGTAACAGCGTTTGATGGATGGCAGGTGTAGCTGCAGACATGACTCTTGTAAACCAATAGTTAAACACACAGTACTGGTAACATGTCTAGAAATGTTAGAGAAGTATGAGAAGGTCTAACT
Source organism: Notothenia coriiceps (assembly GCF_000735185.1). Lineage (NCBI taxonomy): Eukaryota > Metazoa > Chordata > Actinopteri > Perciformes > Nototheniidae > Notothenia > Notothenia coriiceps. The sequence goes on along the minus strand of NW_011366639.1, from coordinate 4,888 downwards.
TGGTTCTACTCTTAAGTCTTAACTTAATACATCTTCTCATGAACTGTCTGGACAATAGGAACATGCATATCTCTCTAAATCTGCTATTTATTTAGTTATCAAACAAAGCCAACCTGGTTTCAGCAATGACAGTCTGATTACCCCGCTGAATCTCAGTTGCACTTTACTGAGGCATCAATCAAATCCCTGTGGTCTGACCAAATAAACACAACTGGTGACATGCGTTATAGACCTCAAACAACACTTACACTGAGTGATAAAACAGAAAGTCGGCTACTTAACCTGCTTACACTCAACTCTTGAACATGTCTAAGCTTAAGTTGTTAAGTTGTTTACTGAAAGCTTGGTTTCCTGATCCCCAACAAAATGTGTGCTGTGCTGATTCGCAATTTGGATTCTACCTTTAGTACATTGAGATATCGTGCACTGTGAAAGCCTGGGCAGTGTGTGTATTTTGACCGTGCATTGTCTGGAATCACATTCCTAGCTGGTCGAGCAATTTCCAGCAAGATGGCGATTGTTGAGTGCAAGATGTTTTTAGTGTTCATCACATTTTGACCATTATAACCAGAAGCTCCAAGCACTGCGCCCGAAGGTCAAATTGTTTCAACTTTGACCTTTTTTACTGCTGAGCTTTTGTCGCGCAACCAATCAGATAACATGCAGCGGCACAAGGTAGCAGGGAACGTAACCATATAACTTTACTAGCAGTTTTCACAGTAAGGCTCTGCACCAAACCTCGCCGTGAGCAAAGACATATCCTGTTTCTTGTGAATGCTCCTTCATTCACCCTAAATAGCGTAATGCAAACACAATAAAGTCAATTATTGTGTTAGCACCACTGGCCTATTTCCGATTTATGCTTACTGGACACATTTGAAATAAAAACAAAACATTTGATTTGCTACATTATTCGAAATACAACTTGCCCTATTTTTAAAAGATGGATACATTAATATCAATGGTCAAGAGGATGTTGTGTGGTCCAAAGTTATGTATAATCATATCAGCCAACCTTGTTGTTTACATTTAGCTGACTTAAAATAGATATATTCTTAAAAAACACACACACCAACACTGACTATTCACATTATCGCATTTGCACCGATTAAAACTTGAGCACACACCTGACATGTAATACAGGAAATGTTCCAATGCAAGGAGGACATTTGATGAGATGATGGCTTTTCCTGCGCTCTGAGTAAGACTGGCATGTCCTGCTGTGCCAGTGTGTCAGCCGCTACATCTTCTGTTTGCTGCAGGGAGGCAGGCTGATTGTAAACAATTATGATGGCACGGCATAAAAAAGACTAGGCTCTGCATATGATATTGATTCACTGATATGATCTCATAAAAAGTGTGCTCATATCAAAGAGGCCGCCAGCTGATAAAGAATGAACTTGTACATCTCAGTTAACGATCGTAACATCAGTTAACTGAGAGTGTGCTTCAGGAAGATGAGTCAGAACTAAAAAACGGGTGCAGTGTGCTTTCTCTTCCTGCTACACACAACCACACGCAGATAAGCACACATGAAACAATGGGTTCATATTCACAAACACACAATTCAAAAGGAGCAGCGCACAGTACTCAAGTGCATGTTTTGGCAGGTTTTTAGCCTAGCGGTGGTGATGCACAGCCATGTGACTATGATGCAGTTTGTTTGTAACGTTACGTTTGCTGTTTACTTCTGTTGATTACATTTAATCTCATCATAAACGTGTGTTTGCCACAATCTTATTTTCTGCAATATTCCAAAATCCAATGGAACAATACCATTGCTTTTAGTTGAGCAATTGCGAGATTAACTTCTAAGTCGGCCTACACAAATAGGTCATAACTGCACCACTTTATTGTACTGCAGAGCAGACATTAGATTGTATAGTGTGTGACAAGATAACGTTTGGATCAGACTCAGAGGAACGTGATCAGGACATCCTGTCTTGGAGGAAATATCATATTCAGAGGCAATGTTCAGAGCCAATAAAAGGGAAGCATAAAGTCGTCATGTGTGTTGTGAGAGGTAGATAGTAATGGACCTGTGCATGCTTTGTCTCTCCAGAGTTTGTCTGGTGTCTTCCTCTTATTTCATGCCTTTTTTTTAGCTGCTGTGCCACTCTTGCTTTAACACTGTATATTTCCCGCTGTGGGACTAATAAAGGAATTCTGATTCTGATTAGGAACATTTACAAAAAGTATTAATTAGGGATGCTCCGATCGGCCGCCGATCGTTATCGGCCGATATTCGCTCTCGGCCGATATTTGCTCTCGGCCGATCGATCGGTGCTCTCTATAAAGGCCGATCAGGAGAGCCGAGCACATGACGTAAATACATGACACTTTTCTCTGTGCGCGGCAAAACAAGCTCGCCAAAATGGCTTCACCGGTCTGGCAGTATTTGAAGGTGTCGAAAAAGACAATAAAATAGCGGTATGCAACGTGTGTGAAGCAGAAATCCTGCAGCTCCGCCCGCTGTGACGGGCCGGTGAGCAGAGCAAAACACACTCTAGCGGTAAGTCCACACGGCAGCGTCGCGTTGAAGCTTGCCGGTCTGGCGTGCGACCAACAACCAATCACATTAATCTCCCGCCCCGGACACACAAGCACGTGGTTTGATTGGCTAGAGCTTGCAAAGCGAAGGAACGACAATGCAGTTCGGCAAAGCGTGACGTCACCCCTTTCACAGTGAATGGGAAGCGTCTCCGTTGAAGCACGCTGCCGTGTGGACGTACCGTAAGAGTTAGACCTAACACGCGTCGCTTAGCTATTTTATCTACCTCTGGAACGTGTTCCTGTGACGGAAAGTGTACTGCTGGCGAGCCTTGACGGGGGGTGCTAGTGGAGCATGCGCGTGAACTACGAGCGCCGGAGCCTCACAGTGGCGAAACTGAGGCTCCGTGGTAACATGTGATAAAATGAAGAGCTGTTTAGGAGCCGAAAGAGCCGGCATTCCCATCACTAATACGTAAAGAGATAGTAAGGGACGTCTCAATTCAAAACTCAAGTCACGTGATGTCACCCCACCTTTTCTTGCGAAAACAGGGCATGTTTGTTTTTTTCTTTGAGGGAAATAGCTTTTTTGAAGCTTTTGTTGGCCTGTGGAAAAATGTAATCATAAGAAATGACTCCGGAAAAGCTGCAGATAGAGCCATAAGAAATGAATGCAACTGATTATTTAATGTTTTATGTTGTTTTTTATAGGCAATCATTTAAGCTTTGTTACTTCCAGGTTTAATATGTGCAATAAGTTCATTCAATAAACATTGAACCAGTCCGGCCCTCGACTTGTACCGATTTTTTTATTTTGGCCCACTGTGTATTTGAGTTTGACACCCCTGCTTTAAATGGAAGATGGCCATAGCACCCACCCACCCTATGATCGGCATCGATCATAGAAACTTAACTTGAACAAAGACACAAGTGTTGGCAGCAGGCTAGTACAAGTTCAATTTGAATACTGCTTTCTTTACTTAAAAATGTATATTGTGTGTTATAATCACATACATTACATTTGACCCTTTAACATGGCCTTAGATTGGATGCTATATTGGATGTTATTAGAATTATCTGGTGTAGCTTTTTTGCTATATAAATGCATATAAAACTGTGTATTCTAACCCAGTGCAAACAGTGGCAGCTGTTCGTGGACAATCAGGAAATCACCAATTTATATTCATACATTCAGGGTCTCATTGCTGTTTTTTTTAAGAGGTGGGCCACCACACCTGAAATTGGGACCCCCTCCATTAAATGAAACATAATCTAAGGGGAAAAAGCAAAGGAGCCTTTTCACACAGCATCCCGTATTAGATCATGTGATAAGGTCCATTAGGATGTGTGTAGCTCATCACTCAATGAAACATTTACTCCCCAAAACCATGGAATCATTCAAATCCCACTGACTTGCCTGTCTCTGTGGGCCTCAAACCGTTTGATAGAGATTACATTTTAACATTTTAATTGAACACAACCACAGCGTCTTTCTCCAATCTTAAAATACTGTTTTCAGTCTGTTGCCAGGTGTATAATGAAGAAATATCCAAGTGTTACGCGTCTTTTAAAAAAACAATTACTGATGCAATCTAGTTTCATTCTAAATGTTCCCTCAGGGATCATTACAGTTTGTATTATGCCTTAATTATAGCAGTCTAGGAGTTTGCACCTACTGTGTGCAGTGTTCCCCCTATACAGTATACAAATAGTGGCGGCTCAGCAAAAAAAAATGTTTTAACTTTTTTTTTCTTCTAATTAAAATAATAATAAGTGGCAACCCTTTTTCATTTTTGATTGTTTGTTATGTGGATTTGTAGTATTTGTGTTACTGTATGTTCAATAAAGGTTTTTTTTTGCTAAATTTTGAGACATTGCCACTGTATGTACTAGGGATGTCCCGATCACCTTTTTTTGCTCCCAATCCGATTCCGATCATTTGATTTTGACAATTTGCCAATACCGATTTTTCCCGATCCGATCTTTATGCAATGCATTAAGAGAAAAAATAGCATTCAAGTTGTCCCTTAAGGTTATTTTTTTTATTTAAATTGGATATTCTATCCAACATGGATATAGCTTCTTTTTTTCACGCATTGGATCAGTTCAGTTGTGCAGCATTGGATCAAAACAAAATAAAGCTTATCAGTACTCGTTAGCTTACTGCTACAATTAGACACTGCGCCCTGCCCACTCTGTTGCCAGATTTGAGAGAAATAAGCAACCAGGTCTATGAAAACAAGCCCCAAAGAAGCAAACCATACATGATGTTGTGTAATTTGAAACCAAAACTAAGGCCTCAGGATGACTTTAAGACTTGAACATGGTCATTTTTGTTTTGTAACATTGAATACAAAATTTAAAAAAAGTATTTATTAAAAGAAAATCCCGATCCCCG
>NW_011366638.1:0-3004 GCF_000735185.1 Notothenia coriiceps | reverse complement strand
TAGTTGAATGCATGTTACTTGTCTGTTGAAACAGTGTTGTTGAATGTCAACTGATCACTTATAGAGTGTTAACTATGGACTATCAAAATAAAGTGTTACCGTAGAATCTTCAAGACATGTTTTGTGTGAATACCTCTTTTTTTGTTCAGAAATGTCAAATGTTTCAAACGGAATATTATTCTTTGTTCTTGTATGTGTTCAAGGGTACATATTGTTATGGTAAACATTTCCACAGCTGATGCTTTGACCGCTTGTATAACACTGTGTTAAGGCAATAACAGGTTTTATATTTTTAAACACTCACGCTCATTTACAAAAACCTTTGAAAATGTATTTTAAAATGATGTGAAAAAATACATTTCAAATGTTTTGGTTATATATAATTATGTATACATTCATTGTATTCACCTTGCTTTAGGTAAAAAGTGTTTTAAAAAAAAACGATATTCTACATTTGCTTTAATTAAAATGTCAAGTTGAGAACAGCACATATTCAATAAATTATTCAAGTAATTATTACTGGAGATGGTTTTTCTGTAAGCCATTTGTCTTTTCTATTAAAGTATGTGTGAGAGAATTGTTCTCAATTTGGCTCAGAATCAAATGTTACAGCTTGAAAAGTGTTATTCAGAAACCCCCCCCAAACTACCCTCAGGTGAGAGGGGATATTGTTTTTTGGATGTCAGCCAGCTTCAGTGTCACCATCATCAGCCCCAAAGTATTTCTCAGGTGAGGTGAGCTGGGGTTTGTATGTAAAGTACCCTGAGGCTCTAAAGAACATTTGGTTAACTGACATCTATCCTCCCGCTGGCTTTAGCTCTTAAACAACACCAAAGTACTCTGTTTTCCCAAGGATATGGTCTCTGACTTGGCTGAGAAGATCCTGCATATTGGGGCTGAACATCCGACTGTGAAGAATGTGGTACTGCACATTGGAACATTGGGGTGGCTGTGGCTCAGTGGATAGTGTGCTGGACTTCACATCAGGGGATAGCAAGTTTGAGTCCCACTGCAGTCAGCATGTCATTGTGTCCCTGGGAAAGACGCTTCATCCCAAAATGCTCCTGGGGGGATTGTCCACAGTCCCAAAGTATGCAAGTTGCTTTGGATAAAAGCGTCTAAACAATGACATGACATGACATGACATGTAATGTAATGGAACAAATGATGTGGTGAAACAACAGTCAGAAGTGCTGAAAAAAGACTTTAAATGTCTGTTGGAAACTGTCAGCTCTCTTAATGCGGAGGTGAACTTCTGTGTGAACTATTCATATCTTAAACTGTACTGTAACTTTTTATTCATGTATTTTTTCTTTTAATGTTTCTTTTAGTATCTTTGACTGTTTTTAAATGCCTTTCTCTGAATGTCTTTCATTTTTGTAAAGCACCTTGAATTGCCTTGTGTTGAGTCTGGAGCTCCAGGTTGAGAAGAAAGCTGTAGTCTCACAAGGATTACTCCAACAGAGACAGTTTGACATTTTCAAATGTATGCTTATGTTATGCTTTCTTACTTACAGTTAGATGAGACGGTTGATACACCTCATGTACTGTATGTAGGCAAGGCTAAATATGAAGCTTGAGCTAGCATGTGGGTAGCTTATGTCAGCATAAAGACTGGGAATTAAGTGTGACAAAATCCCACAAGAGCCTCTCAAACTCCAAATAATTAGCAAATTGTAATATTCAATCTGTCAGAAAGTAAATTCACTGATTTTGTTAGCTTTGGACAAAGCTGTTGTTTCCAGGCTGTATGCCATGCTAAGCTTACTGACTGCTTGCAGCTAATCAGGGTCAATGTGAGGTGAGAAATAAGCTTATTCCAAAAATCTCAAACTATTCATTCAAGCCTCCAACAGAATAAAAATTATTCTCATAACAAGCTATCATGTTTTAATTTAAAGATCCCATGTCATGGTCATTTCCACTGATCATAATTCCATTGTTGAGGCATACTAAAATAGATTAATATTTTGTAATTTTCCAAACTCACATTGGTTTCTCATACAGCATCTCTGTATAGTTGTGTATTCACTCTCTGTCCTAAACGGCTTGTTGGAGCTCCTGCCCCCCCCTCCCTGTGAGCCCAGTGGCCGTCTGCGAGACAGCGAAACACAGCCCGAACACACACACAACCGCAGCCTGGCTGGGAGTTTGTGTGTGTGCTCACACACCGACTCACAGCCTCGCCGCGTCCCACCGTCTCAGGGAGAAGAAATCGGCGGAGCAGCAGCTGAGAAAAGATTGAGTGTGCGTGTGTGAGGAAGCCACAACGGCTCCGCGGACGTAACGGCTCAGCGGACATAACGTAACGGCTCCAATGGGTCCATTTGGGTATGGGCACGTCACTGTACCCAGGAAGAAAACAATGGAAAAAGAGAAATGTCCAACGAGGCGTTCTGGGGCAGCATAGACAGGTATTTTCTGTGTTAGAGGTTTACTCGCTACAGGTTGTACTTTGAGGGTTTTTCAATCACCGTTTACATGCATAAAACCTTCATAACACTCAAGGGGACGGGTAGTAACCAGAAAAGGATGACATGGGACCTTTAAACTGCATTTTCCAAGGTATTAAGAAGGTCCACAGCAACGACGACATGAAACACCCTGTTTCAGGCTGGGTTTCGCTGTCTCGCCGACCCCACGCAGCAACCAGGAAACCACACCAGTAACCCAGCTCACACTGTCCGCTCCAGCAGCGAGCCCCACAACGTCCCGCCAACACGGCACCCAGACCCCACGCAGCATTCTCATCTGTTTGTCATTGCTGGTGTCATTTTCTGGTTGCTAACGCCATTGTAACACATAATCACTGATGTTCCGCTGTAACGGTGGTGGACTCATCAGAACAGAGTGGGCGAGCTGACCAATCGGAGCACAGTGGGCTCGGAGGGGGGGGGGGGCAGGCAGTAGCAGGAGCTCCAACAAGCCGTTTAGGACAGAGAGTGAATATACATACTATACAGAGATGCTGTATGAAAAACCAATGTGAGTTTGGAACATTGAA
>NW_011366637.1:0-4493 GCF_000735185.1 Notothenia coriiceps | reverse complement strand
TTAATCAATAACAATAATCCACAGCTCCTCTCTGCTCCAGAGGATTTCAAAAATATATATCCCAATGCCACAAAAATGCATCAGTGACGTGGTTGAAATCTTGTCTCCAGAAAACAAAAAACTGAAACAAGCGGTATCAGTGACTGTGTTTGATGTGGCTCTTTGCCGTAACATAGAAAAAATGTGGCTCTTAACCTCTGACTGGTTGGCCACCCCTGCCCTATACGATAATTTCCTGAAAACGATGACGCCATAGCCCCGCCTTTCCCCACCTCTCCTCCTCACCCCTGCGTCACCCGCGTCATTGCTGATGCGTCTCGTCAACAACAACAACAACAATGGCTGATCACAGGGTTGCTTTCGTGCTCCAGACGCTACTGACCATGCTACAGATGTTAGTGCAACGTCTACAGCTCCTCTATCACAACCATCAGCAACAAGTGGACATGGATGAACTACATGTTGCTAAATCCACCGCAGAGAATAACCAGAAGGGCAACCAGGCAACCATGGCAACCATGCTCGGGGGGTCTTCATCGCTGCTTTTGGTGTATTTTGTGGCGGAAGAACAGCGCCACTTACAGGTTCGGAATATGTACTACAGTGTCTCCAGCGTGTCGAGTGGTCTCGTGTGGACGGACACGTTTATTGAGCCAATTCCATGTGGACGGAAGACTTTTTTGAAATCGGCTTCGGTTCAAAATCGTTTTCGTTCCCGTGTAAACATCGCCTAAGTGTCTGAACTTAACTCTTCTGTAAATAAATTCTGATACTAATTCTTTCTTTTGTAATTTTAAGCTAAATTGTCAGTCATTTAAAAGACTGTACCGTTGGAAAATACCCAATTGATTTGACTAAATCTGAATGTGAACTGAACAAAATAAATTGTTTTGGTGGTGTCACTGGAAGGAGCCATGACTCTTACCTGAAAATCCAGCCTCACATCTCAAGCCAGCTCTTATGACTCGCTCCTGAGGGACCTGAAAGAAGACAAACGTCACTCTGAAATGTTAGAAGTGGACCCTCAGCAATTTTCCTGTAGGTATTACTACATCAGGGCACTTTGCATTGATATTGTGTAAACTTCATTGTTTTAGATCAGTAAATCTAGTCATTACCTCGACTTGGGTCCCTCTAGCAGCCCCATTGACATCCGACGATGAGGTTTGGTTGTGGTTGATTGTCACGTTGTTGCTCTCCTTTATATAAGAGTACAAGGTGGATGTGGCATTCGGGTTGTCTGTTGAGAACAGTATCAGGCTGTTTAGCTGCCAGATGTTTCCCTTTGTTAACAAGCTTTGTTTGTTTGGTGCTGGGTTACTTTATTAAAGTGGTTTATGGTAGATTTTTGCTGATAACCAACGCCTGCTGAGTTAAAAGTGAGACTCAACAAAACCAAAACAATGAGCTGAAAGACACCGAAACAGGGAAACTGCAGAGTGAAAAATACACTGAAAATGTACTTTAATTAAATGTATTATGTCAACAGATTTCAAATAACTGTATGAGGTTAGTTGAAAGCAAAATTATTAAATTTAAATAAAAAAGATTAGGTTCAAGTTAATATTATTGCTTTCAACTAACCTCATACAGTTATGTGAAAAGTGTTGACGTAATACATTTAATTAAAGTCAACGTTTCAGTTTCTTTAATGTATAATAGACCCGACTTCTCTGTACACACAACCTCTTTCACATGACTTTATCTTCAATATGTTTACATTGCACTCTTGAAAAAACAACATATATAGTAGATATATTAAAAACAGTAAACTTGTTTTCTCACCAGCCATCTCTTTCAGGTGAATGTCTCTGAGGAGCAGATAAAGAAACAGAAATAAATATGTGTTTACACACTTTAACTAAATGTAATCAAGCTAAACAACATCAGGGTTTAAATGGGTCACAAAATGTTGTTCTATCAGGAAGCAAAGTCAACGTTACCTTAGAGATCTGGATCCGGTAATTGATGAAAATGTAGGAGTTCAAAGCCTCAAACGGGATATTTGAAACCTTTTTAAGATGCTGAACCGATATAATAGATAATGGTAATCTCTCTCGTAGCTCCGTTCTTTGCTTGACTCTTCTCTCGTCGTGCAGCACTTCCACTTTTGCTTTAACAAGAAGGGAGATACCTCACACTGGTAGAACTGGTTCAGCTTTAATCTGGTTTCATGTGAAGTAAATATCAGATCCCAACACCGCCAAACAATCAAACGACCAACCGTGACAAATGACCCCTTATCCATGAAAATGTGTTCTGTGATATTGTAACGTAGCACTTATCAGTCAAGGCAAGGCAAGTTTCTATATATGAAGCACCTTTCAAAATTCAATTCAAAGTGCTTTACAAATATTTAAAAATATTTAGAGCATCAAGAAATAGTGCAGCAAATGGCACTAATGTTTTATCTCATAAGTTGATCATCACTGTAAGTCTGTTATTACATATGGACTTGTGTAGAGTCATATCAAAAGATGTGTGAGCCAAAAAGGATCTGAAACTCTTTTTTGATTGATTTTTATTAATTAAGTCCAAGGAACAAATGTAGATGAGCACAAAGCAGCAGCATTTCTTATTTTACGTTGACGGTTAATCTCTCACTTGATGAGATTTGACCACAGACCTTTTTTTACTGCATACACGATTATACATTTACAGCATCGCCTTCATCTCAAAAACAGCCTGGCTTTACATTCAAATTAAAATACCTTACAGTACTTACATTAAAACCAACAGCCACTAACAAGTCTTTTAATGTACATTTGGACATTTCATTAGTGTTTTAAACTAGATTAAAGCGGGATCTTATTTACATTAAGAGTGGAGTAGGGAATATACAATATTCTGTTATAATGGCCAAATCAATGTTGTCAGATGAGAAACGTTCAACTATTGCACAAGTCTTAAGTTATCATATTTTAAGGCACATTATTGTACATAAGATAAGATAAGATAGTACTTTATTGATTTTTTTTAAGATACATGAGTCATAACCCATAGCAGTAAATGGATCATTTTCACGGCAAATCTACATTTAGATTAGTAATTGTTCGGTAATCTCTCTGGTATGTGTTATCTGATCAATTCTTGCCAGGCCCTGCAGCTCTTTCACTTTTGCTTTGGACTGGGAGAACAGGTTCGGCTTCGACCTAAATACCTTATCCAACAACACTCTTGCGTTACATAAAAACGCCTGGTCATGCTGGCTAGAAGTCATTTGGAAATGTTTATCCATATAAAAACAAGAAATGTATGAATGCTTTGAAAAAACTTCATTTCTCATTTCTCATATCAGAGAGGCCAACTAACGACAGCTAAAGACACATCTTTTTAGATTAGCTTTTTATTAGCAACCCCCACTTTGAATGTTCTTTTTGTCTTTATTACTTACTTACCTTTATATTGTTTTATTTATTTTATAGGTCTTAAAGGACTTTATCTTATTTTATTAATCTAACATGCTTCAATAGCAATATTGCTTTTTACGTTGGTCTTTTTTATTTCTTAATTGTTCAGTCTTAAAGGTGGGGTAGGTAATTCACTTCAGAATCAGTTGTTATATTCCAGGGAATGCTCTCAACATCCCGATAGCAATGAATATATTAAATGCTTTGACAATAAATACATAAAAAAATGTCATCTGTGGAAGCCGTGGCGCTGTAAAAAGCATAAGATAACTGGATGGCCTACCTGCCTGTCAGCCTTCCATCTCGTGCACAAACTTATCTCGTGCCCTCATTGGTCAGTTTCGTGTGTGTTGGAGGAGGGACTCTGTAAGGAAGTCTGAAGGAAGGGGTAGATTTTTTCGGCTGCCTACTTTCAAATTCTAACGCACTCGAGCTGGTTTCTCCATTCTTACCTACCCTACCTTTAACATGAACAACTTTATTTGAGAAAAAAGTTTACAGAGATTCAAACTGGAACAGAGTGTTGCTATTTGTTTTATACCAGTGCCATTCTCCAAAAATCACACATCCTGATCCTGATAACATTAAAGGGATATGATTTAATACTCTCTTTTCAAAGTTCCAATTTAGTTCCTAAGTTTTGGAGATAAATCTCAAGAATTCGAATGTTAGGAAATTGTATCACGCACATTGAGTCCATTAAAAAACGTAAAAGGTCAATGAAGTCCAAGTTCACATTTTACAGTATGCATTGTTAAATTGAAAGCCACATTCTTTTTTTTGTTGAAAATGGCATTACTGTAAGTGAAACAAGCTGTAAACTTGAAATTTAAAAAAATATATTGCCTTATTGTTATAGCAGCAAACAGTTCCCTTTTTGCTTTTACCCATCCGTCAGAGTTGAAGTAACATTTTGATGGAGTCATGTTGCTGGTCCAATATTCACTCTGCTTTGTTTTATACATTTATTTTGATCTCCAACTCTTAGAACGCAGGCCCGGTTCCAGAACAAAATGACTCAGGGTGCATCTGAGATTAGAGAGGGTGCAGTGGTAAAGTGCTATTTTTATAAGTGGGGAGTGG
>NW_011366636.1:0-13327 GCF_000735185.1 Notothenia coriiceps | reverse complement strand
TCATTTTCTTCCAGTGGATTCATTTTTGCAAATCAGAAAGTATATGACGACTTTCCAATTGAACTGCTAATATCGCTTCTGAGACTTTCTGCCGGACTTTAAAACGTAGCCTATTTAAAGAACTTCCTAAAACAAGCTGAAACCGGTATTGTAGCATTCCTCCGTCTCTGCCAATCACAGAGCTGCACAGTAATGCTGGTCGGTGTGCGGGCCTGTGCTTGGGGGAGCAGAGAGGGGAGGGCTGGAGAGTGTGTGACGTTTCGAGTGTCCGCCATCTTTATTATTTACATGCAGAGACAATTAAACATCACGTGACGCTAGCCATGAGAATTGCACAGGGGAAAATAACGTACTGTATATGCCAACATTTTAGATGCGGATTTTGTTAAACTAATAAGTTTGCCCTGTGGACCAACACTATAAATTGACGGGGAAGGGGGTAGCAATAAAGATAACACCATTTAAACAGTTACACAACATAACAGAAATAATATAACATCAGAGAGAATGTTTAAACAACATGCTTGTTAGCATTAGCAACACTTAAAATACGTTGAATGTACACAATTTCCTGAGGCATTTTTGTGAAACTGCTACGTTCGAGTTGTGCGATAACAGCAATATAACTAAATGAGGGCAAAGACGTTCTAATATTACAATTTGAGAGCATAGCAGCGTCCCTAGCAACCACCTTGGTAACAATGAAAATGTTGAATGGACACAATTTCCTGAAGTCATCTTCGTAATAACTAGCAAACTAAAGATCACAACATCCACTGCACACATAATCTGAAATAACAACTCATATTTCTCGCATCAAATTACATCAAAATCACATTTTAATGGCCAAACTAACCTTAAAATAGTCATTTTCCACCGAGAATAAAACGAAGGTCGGCCATGTTTTTTTTTTTCTGCGGAGAGAAATTTGAAGATCACGTGACATAGCCATTGGAAATGAATGGTGAAAAAAAACGTAGCAATCCTACAATTTCAGAGGCGTTTTTATAGAATTACTACGTCCCAAGTTCATACAACTGAATAAGTCATGATAAGAGAAGCCATTTTCACTGGAGGGCTAACTGGAGTTCAAGATATGCAATTGCAGGCCTCCATATTATTTCAATATGTCAGCTCTTGCTTTGGTTATTGAAGAGATCAGAGACTGGCCACAAAAGTACTCTTGGTCATTAACTACAACCTCTGAGTTGTAGAATATGTAAACATGTAACCAGTCTTAATTTCTTTAACTACGACATGACAAAATAACTGTTACTATATTTGACCAGCTCTATACGAACCAGTCGGGTGTCGCAACGGCGCATTCCGAGATAAACGTGGATTCATGTCAAAAAGATAGTGTTTAAATCAGACAACATCTTGGCTTTCAGAATATGATATTGCCATAGAAGATAAATAAATGTTGAAGCTTGTAAAGACAGGCAAACAAGCCTCCCTCCCTACACCTCCCTGATATAATGAATGACAGACTAGTAACTTGGCAGGGTCGTAGACAGCTGGTTTTCGTTTGATATAGGGGACATGGAGAAGAAAAAAGTATTTGCGAGATTTCACAATACTTTTTTATTCTCCATGTCCCCTAGTGGGCTCTGTGGCTTTCAGAAAAATCAAATTGACTAAAAATGTATTTAAAATCTTAAATGTTTTTCCACTGGAGGAGTTCAGGGTTCCTCATTGTGGTCCTCACTTGGCGATGGTAGGGTGATGGTCAGAATTACGTGATTAAAATGTTTATGTGAAGACTAAAATAACTTTGATGAAAAAAACTTTCATTGACTTAAACAATACTTTAATAGATGTTTTTCTTTGACGAAGATAAGAATATAATGCCCAGATGATACTTTGCTTCCATTTTTGACAATGCATGTCCCTGGGCTCCTCTTCAATACACCCGCCATCTGTGATCTGATAAAGGGTTCTTAGGATCGGTGCACGCAGACTCCATTAGATTCCATGCTTTATTGTTGAAGGTCAGTTTTCTTCAAATCTTCGTTCCAAACAAAGAAGAAAAAAACCTGTGACGCCAAACTTCTTAGGTCAGGAAAAAGTAGAGAAAACCCTTTAGACTTGTACTTGCACTTACTTAGGCTCCCAGGCTCGATTGTTCTGTCCACAAGCCCAGGAGTTTAAATGAAGCTGCTGAAATTCAAATTAAGTCCACGCTCAGGGTTCCTATGTCTGTATCTGAGCATTTAGGATCTAATATGTCCCCTGCCGCGCTCTGCTTTAAAGCCGTTCTCCAAAGTTTGACATTGGGAGGTTTAAACTTGGCAGAGCCGCGTTGTTCTTTCCCATAGCCGGTGAGGGAGGTGTCGAAGACTGAATTGTTCATTAGTATGAGAGTCAGCAGCTACACACGACAGGCGGGATTATTATGGGAGACTGAAGGGAGACACGGGGGAGAGGGAGGAGAGACTGAAACAATCTGTTGTGGGACAAAATACCTCCACTCTGTTACCTTTCTTGTCTTATTTCTGCTTGGGCAGTAACATGTGAATCTTGTCGTTATTGTTTGTATTTTTTATATTTTTTTGCAATTTAAATATAAAAGATAATTCCGGGGTTTTAATAACTTGGGAATTATCTTGCAGCTTTTGCCACTGATTATATTAGTTGTACACACCACAGTGATTGATCTCACAATACTGTGACGGTATTACAACAGCGCACTATTACTAAATCTGAGGGTTATTCCCCAATTCTCAGCAATAAGTGTGATTGACAAAAACGTGAAAAAGAGAATGTAAATTGTAAGAACATGCAATTTTGTAGTGCATTACTGATTCAAACAAATATTAACAGCATCAAAAAACCTTATTATTATTATTATTATAATGTATGTGAATATTATCATTATATTAAAAAAAGAAACAATCAATCAATCTCAACCCTAGCGTTCTCATAATCTGAACACAGGTTGTTGGTACTGTGATTAGAATTTGTTGATGGCACATTTAGATCACCACAAAAATGTGAACAGCAACACCTTGCAGGGATTTATTTCGAAACAACTTATATAACTTTTTTTCTAGTTTATCATTATTCCCCACTTGTCACTGTGCACTTGTTGTTTATATTTACCAGCACTTTCTAGGCTTAGCAGCATCAAATCCTTTCTGTAAACTACAAGGACAAATGCAATGTTTGAACACCAGCTTTGTTCCTCAAAGCGTCCAAACTAAAGCTACACAGAAGTTGACTAAAGTGTTGCGCAAATATAACCATAACTTTGGCAACACAGATTCTATCTTTTTAAGTTATTTCCCAGTTGTTGTACTTACTCCATCAGGACTCGTCATGAGAAACATTTGAGTATTTGATGTTTATCTATTTTTGATGTTTTAATGTCCTTTCTTCTGAAGTTAATTGTGAAAATGAAGAAAGCATTTAGTAAGAAGGAAAAGTAGAAACAGAAATATAATTGAATTAAAAAAATAGTAATAATAATTTGTATAGCGCCTTTCAAGGGACCCAAGGCCGCTTTACATTGTGTAAGGACAGACAAAAAAAAGCAAATAATAAAGTAAAAATAAATAATAATATATTAGGTAACATTTATATTAAGGTACAGAAATTCACCATCAAATAGTTATTAATTAAAATGCATATTAGCAGTATATTGGCTCTTTATTAGTCATTATAAAACACTTATCAATGCCTTGTTCTACATGACCGCCGCCCCCCCTCCCTCTGGCTGAAATTATGAATGTAAGCGTATAGTAATCATAGATAACACGGCAGGGTCCGTTACAGTTTGTTTTCATCTGATTTCAAATAAACAAAGTCTTGGCTTTCAGAATATTGAACTTGTTTCGGCAAATTCAGATGATAAATACAACTTTGAAGCTTGTAACGGCATAATTACAAGCGGAGAACGGAGTAACTTGACGTCACAGCAGGCATAACAACAGCCGGTGTTTCTCTTGAGGGTTTTCCCCGGGAAACATACACACAAATGCAAAATGATACAAACACACACACGTATACACACACACACACACACTCGGGAGCTTCCCCCAGACCAGTAATCCAAATGAAAATATCTTCCCTCCGTAGTATTTTGATCATTTGCTAATAATCAATCAGATCGATGGATTCCAGAGAAGAGGAAACTTTGAAGGCCTTTTTCTCAAAATGATGACTCGGTGACAGTCATTATATAATGTGACATATTTTGCTTAATATTTGGAGTACAAAAACAATCCTGATATCATTAGAAAGCTAGGAATCTCCTCTTTCCAACAGTGACTAAATCCCTGTGTTCCCTCCAGAGGGAGTTTCTCTACCACACTCCTCCATTGGACTCCTTTGTTTACTTCTGTTACATAATGACATCACTATTTAACACTTGCACTTCTGTTGGCTAGGGGGACTCTAAGCAGCTGACCAATCACAACAGAACTGACCAGCTAACCAATCAGAGCAGACAGGGCTCTGGTTTCAGACAGAGGGTGAAAAGAGGTGCTGCAGCACAGGCAGTATGAGAACAATAAAGAGCTTTTTTAACATTGAAGCATGGAGACATGTTCCAGTAGAGACACTACATACTGATATACGCCTGAACATCAGCAGGAGAGGACTCTTTAAAGTAGAGACACTACATACTGATATACACCTGAACATCAGCAGGAGAGGACTCTTTAAAGAAGAGACACTACATACTGATATACACCTGAACATCAGCAGGAGAGGACTCTTTAAAGTAGAGACACTACATACTGATATACACCTGAACATCAGAGCAGGAGAGGACTCTTTAAAGTAGAGACACTACAGTAGCAGCACTTGCACAAAGGTTATCAACAGAGTGGGCTAACACATGTGTTTGGAGGAAAGAGAGAAACAAGGATGTGTGATTTATCTCTTTTGCTCTCTATGATAATACATTAGGTAGAAAGACATTATAGTTGTATCCAAGGTTTGGAACAAAGTAACAAGATCAATTACATCCCCTCCCTGTGTGTAGCCGTGCGTGTCGTGTTGATAGCTGCACCAAGACACAAATTGGCAAGAGAGTGCTCCTTCCTTTTTCCTCCAGAGAATAATGAACGCAAGACAATGATCAAACACAAGGACACACTTTTAAACTAAAGCACACAACAAATCTAACAATGGGAAGCAATAAATAACTGTGTTAAGGGCCAGGCAGATTAGATGGCTAAGACACAAAGGAAAGCAAAAAGACTTTGGGAAAATACCTAATGTATCAGGTGTCTCATAATGTTATTGGCATAAGCAGCTGAAAACCCAAACAAAAAGTCCTCCTACTGACAAATAGTTATTCTGTTCAAGCAGTTATTACAACCTCTGTTTTACCCCTAGAAACACACCACACACCTTTTATGTTGTTTAGGTTTGAGGGTGTATTGGCACAAACAATACAGAACGGCACACATTTACTTCAGTCTGTGCACTAAATCCTAGCCAAAACCTACAAAGCTCAAGCCAAAAAATACACAGAAGAGACAAAACAATCCGGAGCTCTGGCCTGTGAATCCAGTTCGAGGGAAAGAGAAATGTTCATGGACAGAGACAGAATGCCAAAAGAATTAGGGGAGCCCCAAGAGAAAAGAAAAACAGATGAACAGAGAAGTAAAAAGAATAGAGATCGATGCTTTATCAGTGGTTCCCAGACCCTACAATCCCTTCTGGCTCAACATCAACATAATTGCAATTGCTGGTGGGGTTTGATTTTCAAGCGGTGTAACACTCGATTTTACAGTTCAATTCATTAATATATGTCCTTGTTGTAATTGGAGACTCATTCCCACACACCCTGGTTAACTTTATAGAGACAGGTTTTATTTTGTGCTGAGAATAAGATGGAGAGGAGGGGGAAGAGCAAGAGAGAAAGTAAGGAGGGAGGGGAAGGAAGTGAATTTCACTGTGGTGTGCGTGACCTCAATCAAATCACTTGGAGCTGGTCAACATCTGGTAATTATCTGAATTTAATGGCAAAGGATTGAAGGAATAGTTATCTGCTGTCCCGACATACAAAGCGGCCCGAGGAAATCCTCGGTTCCTATGCTTATATTTTTCTAAAAAGAAAGTGTAATTAACAGATTTTTTAACAATTTTTGTGGAAATAAAGCTACTTGTCCTTGTTCCTCCCCAATGTTTAAGGTATTTGGCTCTTAACAAAGTGTATTAATAACTTAGGTCTCCATTGGTATGCAGATGATTTATTATAAAATGCAATTGGAAGCAGAATTAATTCATTTTAAACAGTTCAGGGTGGTTTTGATTGAAAGGAGAGAATCTCCAATTCTATCTAAAATGTACATTTTCCAACTCCTTTTCATTCAAGTTTCCAGCTACAAGTTAGTAACTAGAAGCCGCATTTTAAGGTTCACATTGAGAAGCATGCAATGATGTCTGGTACAGCTTGGACTAAGCTCCAGCTCTACATAGAGTGGCCTTCCAAAACGTCCAAACCCTCGTTCCACGACAGAACTAGCCCTGGCATCATGACTGCTAAATATCTCCAGGACCTGGCTGTGCTGAGGGGCTTTGTAAGGATGGCAAACGGTTTCTCCAGGCAAGGCTAAAAACCATCTCCAAGGGGGGACCAGCCAGCTGGGGGAATCAGGGTCTGGCCGAATATGGGGTTGTTTCGAAGAACTCTGGCCTCATGTACGGAGACTAGAAATCCAATAAACACATCCAGAATGATTCCACTTGAACCACTGATGGCCTGTATTCTCTGTTGTTCTGTTTCCCTGGAGATTTAATTATGTTATGACCTCCATCAATGGCTCCAGCAGCATGGTAAAATGTTGGACTCTTTGCAAGACGACAGAAACCCTGTGCAGTCTGTTGCAGCTCATCTGCAGTTGGCAGGGAAATTAGGGTTGAAAAATGGGCCTTTACCTACCCAATGACTTTTTGGGAATCCCATATTCAGAACTGACCATAGAGAGGGAAGGTCCATGGGCCAAGCTATAAAGAAAAACAAGCACCTCCATCTCTTGTACACAGCCACGGTCCTGTGGGAAGGGAAATCATTTAAACTAAATATGACACACTAGATTGTATGAGGCACGCCTCTGGATTTTCAAGTAAATGAAGAATGGGGCAACAATTCAAATGTACAGCACTTTGCCCTCCTGTAAACATAAAACACAGGACAAAGGTTTTTTTTTTTTTTTTTTTTTTTTTTTTTGGGTTGCTACTCGTCTTCCGCGGAGAGCTGCTGAAAAACTACAGAAGAAGAGAGAGAGAAAATAGGCAGAGTGTGTGGGGAGAAGGAGAGAAAGGGAGGGTGAGAAGGACAGAAAGAGAGGAAGAAGAAGCCGAGGGAGGACCGTTAATTTAATCCATAAACCGACTCTGAATGTGTGGCGGAGCCGAGCTGCAGGAAGAAAAAACCCAGCATTGAGATACAAGAACCAGTATAAATGTATAACATGGATCAGGACGAGATTGCCTACATGCACCAGGAGGATGACTGGGATCGGGATATGCTCCTGGACCCTGCATGGGAGAAACAGCATAGAAAGACATTCACAGCGTGGTATAACTCCCACCTGAGGAAAGCAGGAACGCAGATCGACAACATCAAGGAGGATTTCCGGGACTTCCACATCAGCTGGAAAGACGGGTTGGGTTTCTGTGCAGTCATTCATCGATACCGTCCAGAACTCATCGATTACGCAAAACTGCGAAAGGACGACCCGATGACCAACCTGAACACGGCGTTCGACGTCGCTGAGAAATACCTGGACATCCCCAAGATGTTGGACGCAGAAGACATCGTGGGCACAGCCGGTCCGGATGAGAAGGCGATCATGACGTACGTCTCTAGCTTCTACCACGCCTTTTCCGGCGCTCAGAAGGCGGAGACAGCGGCGAACAGGATCTGTAAAGTTCTGGCGGTGAACCAGGAGAACGAGCAGCTGATGGAGGACTATGAGAAGCTGGCCTCCGATCTGTTGGAGTGGATCCGGCGCACCATCCCCTGGCTGGAGAACCGCCTCCCGGAGAACACCATGGCGGCCATGCAGCAGAAGCTGGAGGACTTCAGGGATTACCTCCGCCTTCACAAGCCGCCCAAAGTGCAGGAGAAATGCCAGCTGGAGATCAACTTCAACACGCTACAGACNTAAACCCCTTTACTATTCAATTAAACACATTCAATGTTTATTTATTGTAAAAGCAATTGGGCTATTTTAATCACACACACCCCCCCTCCCCAACACACACACACACACACACACACACACACACACACACACACACACACACACACACACACACACACCATGTTTAAATCACTTCAGGGGACATTACATTGACTTACATGCATTTCCTGGAGACTTATCCTAACCTTAACCAACACATGCCTTATGTCCCCGTAAGGGAGGTGAGTCCCCACACGTGACTGTGTATACAGATGTAGGTCCCCACAAGGATAGTAATGCTAGCACAGACACACACACACACACACACACACACACACACACACACACACACACACACACACACACACACACACACACACACACCTGTTATTCCTTTACTCGTCCTGCACCTCCTCTCTCTCCTCCTCTCTCTCCTCTCCTGGGGGGGTGCTCTGTGTGGTTAGAAACAGTGGTTTGAGGCGTAAGAGTGGAAAAATATCTCATATTTATATAGTTTTTGCATTTTTTTAGCTAATTTACAACGAACTGCAAACCATTTTCTGCAAATACTTTCCCAAAGCATTTTATTTTTGCTTAACATGCTGGAAGTTTTTGGTTTCAGTTTATACAATTATTTTACAAATAATTTCTTATTCGTTAAAGTTGCTTTTGGACTTTTTGTGGTGCATTTAAGGGCCTGTGGAAGGTTGAGACATTTGAAACTCCAGCATTAGTCCCTGTACTTGAATGCACCAATAAGGAAGACTCACTATTTATGAAAAATCGTTAAAAGAAACAAGATTTAAAATGATTATCTTTATTTTTACATTTGAGCTTCACTGATAAATAACTAAATATTAAATTATATTATTGCAGATACTGTTCCTTTTATGTATTGATGCATAATAACGGCTGCTAAATAACCAGAAAATAATGCAGATAATTGCAAATAAATCTGTTCAACGTTAAGAATTTCACAACCAAATTTTAAGAAAATGTATTAAAATGTTTGCTCCTCTTATCGGTCCATGACAAATCAGCTGAAATATCTCCATTAGATTTTTTTAAAGACTTCTCCAAAGACTAAAAAAGTCCAGTAATCCTTCCAGGCTTTACTAGTTTAAAGATGGCTTTTCCTTTGATGATTTAAAAAAGTTATAGCTACGGAAAATTGCCAGCAGCTTTAAAATGAACACACACATGTTGCTAAATGTGCTAAAACATGCAAAAACACATGTAGGTGCTTTTAATCAGACATAAAAAGTAATTACGGTGACCTTAAGTTGCAGGAAATGAACAACAAAACTCATCCTGTGTTCTCTCCTCTCCTTTCACACATGAACTACATCCATTACACCTCATCTATTTCCCCCTCCTCTGCATGGTGCTCCCTTTTCTTCCCCTCAAATTGAACTTCCTCCATCCTCTCCCCCCCCCCACACACACACACACACACACTCACAGCTGTTGGAGTGGATCCGGCGCACCATCCCCTGGCTGGAGAACCGCCTGCCGGAGAACACCATGGCGGCCATGCAGCAGAAGCTGGAGGACTTCAGGGATTACCTCCGCCTTCACAAGCCGCCCAAAGTGCAGGAGAAATGCCAGCTGGAGATCAACTTCAACACGCTACAGACCAAGCTGAGGCTCAGCAACCGGCCCACCTTCATGCCCTCCGAGGGGAAGATGGTGTCAGACATCAACAATGCGTGGGGGGGTCTGGAGGGAGCGGAGAAAGGGCACGAGAAGTGGCTCCTCAACGAGATCCGCCGACTGGAGAGACTTGACCATCTGGCCGAGAAGTTCTGTCAGAAAGCAACGATCCACAAAGCCTGTACTGAAGGTAAGGAGGCCATGCTGCAGAAGCACAACTACGAGACGGTCTCTCTGTCGGAGATCAAAGCTCTGCTGAAGATACACGAGGCGTACGAGAGCGACCTCGCTGCCCATCAGGACCGAGTGGAGCAGATCGCCACCATCGCACAGGAGTTAAATGAGCTGGACTACTACAACTCCCTCAGTGTGAACGCTCGCTGTCAGAATATCTGCGACCAGTGGGACGCTCTGGGAGCTCTGACCCATAAACGCAGCGAGGCTCTGCAGAGAACTGAGAAGCTTCTGGAAACCATCGACCAGCTGTACCTGGAGTTTGCTAAATGAGCGGCGCCCTTCAACAACCGGATGGAGGGCGCCATGGAGGACCTACAGGACACCTTCATCGTGCACACCATCGAGGAGATCCAGGGATTGAGCACGGCCCGCAAGCCGGACCAAGAGCAGCAGGCGATCCTTGGGATCCACAACGAGATCGCTAAGATCGTGCAGACGTACCACGTCGACATGGCCGGAAAAAAAAACGGTACACCTCCATCAACCCTCAGGAGGTCAACGCCAAGTGGGACAAGATGCGGCAGCTGGTTCCTCAGAGCGACCGGGCTCTGATCGAGGAGCACGCCCGGCAGCAGAACAACGAGTGTCTGCGCAGACAGTTCGCCAACCAGGCCAACGTGATTGGACCCTGGATCCAAACCAAGATGGAGGAGATCGGGCACATCTCGATGGAGATGAACGGCACGCTGGAGGATCAGCTGACTCACCTCCGTCAGTACGAGAAGAACATCGTCAACTACAAGCCAAAGATCGACCAGCTGATCCAGGAGGCGCTCATCTTCGACAACAAGCACACCAATTACACCATGGAGCACATCCGTGTGGGCTGGGAGCAGCTGCTCACCACCATCGCCCGCACCATCAACGAGATCGAGAACCAGATCTTGACGAGAGATGCTAAAGGCATCAGCCAGGAGCAGCTGAACGAGTACCAAGCCTCCTTCAACCACTTCGACAGGGATCACTCTGGAACTTTGGGTGCGGAGGAGTTCAAGGCCTGCCTAAACAGCCTGGGATTCGATATCGCCAACGATGCACAGGGTGAGAACGAGTTTTCCTGCATCATGAGCATCGTAGATCCCAACAGGATGGGCATCGTCACGTTCCAGGGGTTCATCAACTTCATGTCCCGAGAGACGGCGGACACGGAAACCGCCGACCAGGTCGTCGCCTCCTTCAAGATCCTGGCCCGGGACAAGAACAACATTTTACCGTACGAGCTGCGCCGCAAGCTTCCTCTGGACCAGGCGGATTACTGCATCGCCCGCATGGCTCCATACTCCGGGCCGGACGACGGGGTCCCCGGGGCCCTCGACTACATGTCCTTCTCCACGGCTCTGTACGGAGAGAGCGACCTCTGAACTCTGACTTCCTGCTTCATCACCGCCACGTCCTCCTCCTCCTCCTCCAGCACCAACCTCCTGTCCTCCTGCCATCCTTTTTGTATCTAGACAAAAGGCAGCAGACTCCATTGATAGGTCATTTTACCTGACCAGTGTATGGGAGTTCCTGGTCTACTGCTGCATGAATCAGTTAGTTAGTTTGTGTTGTTGTGTGACTTCTGGGTTTTAAAAGGTTAGTTCAGAGTCCCCGAAATCACACAATAACACAGACTAACTGACTGGACCAGCAACTCCTGAGTCTGTGAGGTGATATTTCAGTTGTTCTAATGGAGTCTGGTGGGTTTGGAGAGAGTGATATAACTTCATTTCCTGTCAGATAGGCCGGCTGACAGCGAGTTAAAGGTGTACGCTATATTAAGAATATTTTCATTGCTTTACCTTGCTGTCAGACGGTCCTTTCTGTAGTGTATCGCTCTTTCCAAATACGGCATGATCGCTTAACTCTGACCCGACTTCCTGCTTCATCCCCGCCACCAATCTCCCCCTGCGATCCATTTTGTATGTCTCTGGCCTTATCTTTAACCTCCTCCTCCTCTTCCTCTTTCCCCTCCCCCCTCCTCCTCTTCCTCACTGTCTGCGTTGTATTTGCTTCCCACGCAATGCAGCAGCTCTCCAGGTTTACAAAGAGCGGTAAAAAAAAAGTTTGTTATTTTGCTGTTATTTTTCTCGTTGTCGTTGTTTTTCTTCATAAAATGAATAAAGTTAACATATTTTATTATACTGAACAAACAAAAAAAAGAAAGGTACTTTTCTTCACTCGATTGAAAATAAGAGACACATATTGTAATAAAAGAAAGAAAAAGAAACACAGGACAATGGGTTGTTTGTAAAAAACAATGCAATATACATCACACATTTATTAGCAAGGCTAATCAGATTGTATTGCGTGAAATTAAATGAAATTGTTATTGGCAGTTGTAAATATTTTAAGGTAAAACATATATGGATTGATGGTCTGTTTTCTTGCAGTGAATGCAAATAAGTATAAATGAAGAGTTTGGTTACAAAACACGATAGACGCCACTTTTGAAAAAAATGAGTTCCCGCCGAAATCAGTATTGTATTTCGTTGGTGTTGAAAAGTCAATATTCAATTTTACGCAAAACGCGATATCCACCGTGTTATTCTGTCCTGTTTTCTCACTTTCTTTCCAAACAGCGACATACGCCAGTCTCCCTTCTCTACAGAATGCGATACATCCGCTCAACCAATCACAGCGCACCATTCCACGCACCTCAACCAATCACAGAGCATTCCACGCAGTGTAAACAATAATGGCGGCGCCCTGAATGTACCGGCTTTCGTCATTATCTACTTCAACAAACAATAAAAACATGAATAATTTTGACGGCATTGATGAACCTGTGGTGGTTTCTGCGGTGGGGAAGAAACGCAAGCCATCGAAATTTAATCATGTACGTGAGGAGATTAAGAAAATGAGGCACTCGGGAGGAGAAAAATGCCGGCTGTCGCTTGTTGTCATTCTCATACAAAAGCAAAATTCTGTCACGCAGACACATTGACCCCAGGGGATCTATTAAAAAACGTTCAATGTTTTTACTCTGGATCCACTAAAATCGAGCAGGATCAAGTCCTTTTGCAGCTGATCACTGTCAAAAAAGTTCAGCGGAGACGTCCAAAGGCTGTCAACAGCGATATGCAGAAGGATAGGGAGGTCACTAATGAATATCATTTGCTGACCGAAGATCATCCCACAAAAATTCCTGTCTGCAAGACCACCTTTTGCAGCGTTTTGGGTGAGTTTAATTTTGATTTACGAATTATATTATTCATACAGGACTCTTGCCTGCTCTTAAAAACGTGTGGATCATTAAACGACGCTATGTTGAGGTGATAGGCTGGACTACACAGGCTAGATAATGACAGTTTAAT
>NW_011366635.1:0-10684 GCF_000735185.1 Notothenia coriiceps | reverse complement strand
GACTTTACAATAACATAGACATAGTAAATTGATGAGAAAAGAAGGTCTTCCTGGTTGAACTTGCGCTGAGCTTAATTTCAATCACGGTGTATCCTACGAGTACAACAGACTGCCGTTCGGCTACTCCCTATCCCCACGCACGTTCAGCAAATGTGTGGTCACAGCGCTCCAGCCGCTGCGCACCCATGGCATGAGAGTTTTCTTTTATCTGGACGACCTCATATTCATGGCCAGGTCCAGGGAACAGGTAATGTTTTGCAAAGCCCAGTTGATCCAGCACCTAACTAAGTTGGGCTTTGCGATCAATTGGAAGAAGAGCACCCCCATACCTCACCAACAGGCGTGGTATTTGGGAGTGGTGCTCGATGTCAGAGAGCAGACAGGCATCCTTGCTTCGGGCAGTTTGCAGACTGCGACAGGGGGCAACAGTGACAGCTTTGACTATCATGCAGACTCTGGGTCTCATGGCGGCTGCTCAAGTTGTGGTCCCGCTCGGGTTACTGCATATGCGCCTGCCTGCAGAGGTGGTTCTCCAGCCTGCGTTTAGATCTCAAGAGGCACAAACGGTGTCTGGTGACCATCCCCCCCTCAGTGGAGGGCAACCTCCGGTTCTGGGGGTCCCCGGATCACCTCCGGAGGGGGTCTCCACTGGGACGGGTAACCTCTTACATCAGTGTTCACGGACGCATCCAGAACAGGATGGGGAGGGACCTGCCTGGGGAGAGCTATAGGTGGGCGCTGGTCTCTAACAGAAACACGGCACAGCAACCTCCTAGAGCTACGGGCAGTAGTGTTGGTCCTCCAGCATTTCAAACCCTTAATTCGGGGGGGGACATGTAATGGTCAGGAGCGACAACAGCACCACAGTGGCATATATCAACAGGCATGGTGGAGTCCGCTCCGCCGCCTTGTTGACCACAGCGGAGAAACTGTGGTTATGGGCTTCAGAGGTGGTGTTATCTCTGAGAGCCCTCCATATCCTGGGTCTGGAGAACAGGGGGGCCGACCTCATGTTGAGGGGCAGCCCCCTGCCAGGCGAGTGGGCGCTTCACCCGGAGGTGGTGTTGCAAATATGGGCCGAGTTCGGGAAAGCAGAGGTGGATCTGTTCGCCAGCCGGCGCAACAGCCACTGTGCCCTGTGGTTCTCCATGGCTCTGAGCGACGATCCACCCTTGGAGTTTGCACACGAGCCATTGCCAAGAAAGCTGCTCTACGTCTTTCCACCGCTGCGTCTCATTCTTCCTCTCCTAGGGAGGGTGAGGCGAGAACGTCTGTAAATCATCCTAGTAGTGCCGGATCGCGTCTGGGCTCCGTGGTACTCAAAGATAACACAGATGAAGATGGGCCAGCCCTGGGCGATTCCCCAGTTCTGGGGGGCGATGTCTCCAGAGGCAGCTGCAATCGGGGCGTTAACCATTCTGGGCCAACCTCTCCAGGCTTGGCTCCTGAGAGGGACAGGCTGAGACAGGGTGGATTGTCTGACAGAGTTATTCAGACTACCCAGGCAGCTAGAGCAGGATCCACCATAGCCTGTTACCGGCCGAAGTGGATGGGATTCCAGCAATGGTGCACCCGAGTTGCTTTTTGCTCCGGGGTGACCGGAGCGGGGCGACACTCAGACCGAACCCCTCCTTTGTGCCCAAGAGCCTAAGGAGTGCGTTCAGGTTGAGGGCTATTCAGTTGGGGGGCTTTAATCTTCCACATAGTGGGGCTGGGAAGGCTAAATTGCACCTCCTCTGCCCGGTGCGTGCGCTAGCATGTTATGTGGAGCGCACGGCTGCCCTCAGATGCACTGAACAGCTGTTTGTGTGCTTCGGGGGTGGGGTGTCACATCTTAGTTGTCTGTCTTGTCATGATTTTATGTTGAAATTCTGTTCTCCCTGTGTCTTTTCTTCCTTCCTGTGTTTTCCCTCATCTGTCTGATTGTGTTCACCTGTTGCCCTTGTGTTTCTGCCTCCCATGCCCAGCTGTGTCTTGTCCTGTCCTCATGCCAGAACTCTACTCATCAGCGTTTAACCTTTTTGTCATTATCGATATTCATGATCCTGAAACGTATTGAAAGTTTGTTCCTCACGTTGTGAGTGATTTATGTTAAGCATATTTGAAGTCTTTTTTGTCGCCTTGATTAAGAGTGTTGTTTTTCTTTCCTGTCTCCCTCCATGTTGGTCACGGTCAGTTTTTGCTACCATGTGCTACCTGTTTGTTTCATGCCATGATTTGTTTGTTTCAACTTTTTTTTTTTAAATAAAGCTCGCTTTTTGTTCCTAGACCTTTTTGCCTTTTTTGTATTCTGCTTTTGACTCATACCTTTTTCCATGAATCATAACATATACTACATCATCGAGTGGCGCCGAAGGACTGTTCAAATGCATGATAATTTCCCAGCATTCGGCGCCACTCGATGACGTAGTATACTTGAAATAGTGGCTCTGCAACAGGTATACTCGACATTGAGAAACGGTCCCTGTCTGTCCTATGCTGCTTGCTGAAGAGAAGTGTAGGATGACAGTCAGGAAGCGAGGCCTCCTTTTATGCGGTGAGATGCGCGCGCATTCGGGTAGGCCTGCCCCGGGGCCGGCTACGTCTATAGAAGTCTCAGTGGATGAATGCTTGCATGATATGATCAAGGGGAGTTCCCATAGAGTCCAATAGAGGGCTTCGCCTGTGCTTATATAACAAAGGTTACCATACGTAACCCCTCGTTTTGTCTCTACATTATTGCCTAGTTTAGCACTCAAAACATTGTATTAACATTTTTTGAAGTTTTCATAAATCTATTTTATTATGCCCCAAATAATACCATTGAAAAATACGGAGCTGCTGCTTTCTCTGTAAGACCTCAGCAGGTCCATGGTGGATCCCTGCTGGGTCTTCGGCACGAAAAATAAAAAAAGTCCCTAACCATCATATATCACTAATATATAGCCATAACACTCTCCACCTACATCGTTTCACACCTCAGTTAGAAAGACTGCAAAAGTTCCAGTTCCATGTGTGCGTAAGGACGCTAGTCGAACATTTCAGAACAAACCAACTGTGTGTCATTTTTAACCTGTAAAGTTTTGAACGCCATCTGCGAAATTCTCTGAAAAAAGGCAGTGAAGAGAAGTATTTAGCAAAACGTACTTTCAGCACCTGATTGAAATACTCAGAGTAAAGCTCTGCAGGGAGTGTTTTATATGTGTGCCCTTTCTGTTTGGTTTATATTCAACTTAAATGTGGGGTAGGTAAGTTTGAGAAACCGGCTCGAGATACACTTGTTGTTATATTCCATGGAATGCTCTTAACATCCCGATTGCAATGAATATCTTAAGTGCTTTCACAAAAAATCCATAAAAACATTTCATCTGTGGAAGCCGTAGTACTGTAAAAAGCACGACCAATCATCTGAGCCGGCCTGGCTAAAATAACTGGATGGCCTACCTGCCTGTCAGCCTTCCATCTGTGCACAGACTTATCTCGTGCCCTCATTGGTCATGTGTGTTGGAGGAGGGGCTCTGTAAGGAAGAGGCACATTTTTTCCGGTTGTGTATTTTCAAATTCTAGCGCACTCGAACTGGTTTCTCCAAAATTACCCATCACACCTTTAAGGCTGCACCTCCGCTTATAGATATAACGATGGGGACTTATCACCAAATATGGTGGTAGATTTGTATAAATATTTCTTGTCTGAATCAGAAATAAAAAACTGGATGTACAAATGCCTGATCAAAAGTAAACATTAGCAATATACTGTATTCATAAATGGGACCCGCTCTATCCAAACCACAAGTATGTTGCAACGGCACATTCCATTACACATACAGACAATTTGACATAAATCAAAATGTCAAAAACTGGATAATGGTTGATTTTGAACAAACTTGGCTTTCAGAATAAGGTACCTAATCGCCATATTCAGGCTATAAATCAATTGAGGATTACAAATAAATATGAAGCTCAGCGCAAATTCAACCAGGAAGACCGTCTTTATAATCTGTCATTTACATATTTCCTTCTTCTCAATCCCTTCATGCCTTCACTACCACCAGTGTCTAGACCCCAGAGGGGGTTTGATCGGCTCGGTATTCCCCTCCTGAATAATACTCCCACACATTGAGGTCTAATCACCAAACACATGATATTCATCTGTGTATTATTGAATATATTGTTAGATCAAAATATTTCTCTCATGATTGAAATTAAGTTACAGCAAAAGAGACAAGCTGATATTAAAACGGCAGGGTCTGGGACATTGGGTTTTCTTCTAATTTTAAATTAAAAAAAACTATGTTTTGGCAGTGTACACACAAACACACACACTCAAACACACTCCCATACTTTGTTATGCCTTCTTACGCAAGAGGTAATAACCCCAAAATAAATTAAGCCTTTTTGAAATTACCGGCTAAAAACGTATCTGCTTACTTTAAGGGCCTTTTACAAAAAAGCAAAAAAAGAACCAAAAGGACAAAAACCATAAGGATATAGTTAGAAAGAAAATAACAGAGTATGTATTTCAAAATGTGTTCAAGGTTGATGTGACTGATTTTGAGGTCACATGCTTTTTATTATTTTGTAAATCCATTTTACACAGATATTTTGTGGAAGGTGTTTTACATTTACAGATTATACATTTCCACATAGATTCTCGATCTGTTTATCCAAATGACACTGATACCTCTTTACCAAACTATTCACATTTCTCTCATCTCGTGCACATGTCAACAAAAAGCCTTTTAGCAGGAGGTCAGTTTTGCACATGTGAGTTAATAAATACATAGATGCCTTTAAATTAAAGGAAAAAATAACCAAACAGATAATGATGCAATACTCCTAGAAAATACTGTAATCTGCTCAAAAGATACTTCTTTATACAATCTTCATACACTTAGTGCAGCGGACCGAAGAATTGTATCAGCTTAATAGAGCTGGGCGGCTGCCATGGTTCAAGGACAACCTCAAGAACCTCAGGAGAATGAAGTTGGGTCTTTTAATCACAGCGTTTGGATGACACTTCTAATGATTTCCTGTTACCTCTGCCAATCTGAGATAGTTTGAGTTGACCCCAGGGATGCTGAAGGTGTGCCATTCTGGTATTTGCATTTTAAGCCACAGAGGCCCTCCAGACCGCCAAGGAATCGAGGGGGGAAATGTTCAGAATTTAGTTTTAAGATTGCATTCACTCAGCTCCAAGTGGTTAAATCCCAGTATTGCTTTAAGAATATTGAATAATGTATGCATTAATTATGGCATTAAAAACACATTTCAGTAATATTGGTTCCTGCCCAAGATTTGTGCAGCAATTACAGCTCTTAAACTTGTATCTTTATCTTTTTAAAGGGGTTCAAAATACAATTAGATTCAAAACATGTTTCATGGACAGATGTGGGATATTCCTTTATTATTTGTTTATAAAATTAGCACTGAAGATGAGTGTCGCATTTACATTTAAAGGCTGTTGTACTCACAATATGTGGTCAAGTGAGCTCTCTCTGCAAGTGAAACAGACTAACCCTAAGAAAACTAGGCCTACACAATCCTATGAATCTAGCAACTTGAACATTGTACACAAAGCTACCTCTTATATCTGCAGGGCTTACACTTGGCATACCAATACTCCACATTTTTTATTTAATTGTACTATATTTAATTTCTCCGAGTATATATGTATTTCATCTTTATTCAATGTAAATATTGGTATATTTTAATGTCATTGAAATGTTTATTTTTCATTGTTTTAATTTATGGTCCTTTTCTTATAATTGTTCCTCTTTGACTGTGTTTATGTATGCACCATATAGCAAGGCAAATTCCTCGTAAATGTCAACCTACTTGGCAATAAACATGTTTCTGATTCGGATTATGAAACATTGGGAGTGGCCAGATCAACAGTTTGGATTCCGGATTTGGAAATACGGAAAAGTGTGGTGCTGCAGAAAAAACAGCATCTAATTAAGTGAAGATTTCTCTCCAGAATTTAAGCATGTCATTATCCAGGTCTAAGGAGAAAACATGGAACCATTAAGAAGCATGAAGGAAGGCCAGATTGGACTTCAAAAACATTGCGAAAAATATGTAGTAAAAGTAACCTAGTTCTTTACACGCATTTTTTTTATACGAAAATATCAACATGTGATCGAATGATGGAAAAAGAAAGTAGCAGGATCAGAACTGCTTATGATTCAAAGCTTATCACATGTGATGGCATTGTGCATGGCTTCAAATGGATCACAAGTGTTCATTGATGATACTATAAAAGATAGATTGGGCAATGTTGATTGGACAATGACCCACAAACAGAGTGCAAAAGAAACCCAGAAGTTTCTAAAGGCCAATTAATATAATATTATGGCAATGCGAATGTAACCACCTGATCTAAACCTGATCCAGCATGTATTTGGTGATCCATTGGTCCATTGGTTCGAGACTTATGGCAGCCATTTCCTTCAAAGGAGTCTCAACAAAGTGTTTGAAAAGAAAATGTTATCTAGACTGTTTATTTGGCCGGTTGAACTTAAAAAATAGGAAACCGTGTATACAAACGCTTCTTTACTGCATAATGCTCCATCTTTCCTCAACCTGAGTTGGACATTTTTCCTTCAATCATAATTAAAATTGTGACGTCAAACAAATCCATTAAGGCGTGCAGAGATAAATAGTGTACACTCCGTTTGTGTGATGACATGTTGCAACTTGTGGGCTACTCTACTCACAATGGTTTGATGATCCTTGTAAAATAAAAAGTCATATGTTGTTATCAGTGTTGCTTCTACCTGTACTGGCTGGTGTTGGAATAATACATATGAGTTGTTTGCCCAAACCAGAAATAGCCTTCTCAGTGATGTATGGTCATAGTACAAGAAACTCAACACCTACTGATTTATGTCGCAATTGTCAGTAAGTACTAACCCATAGCACTGTAGAGTGTAGGCTCGGGTAATTTGGTGCGCTGCAGAGATAATTAGAATTTTCTAAGTGTGGGGGAGCAAAAGTCACTGTTGATTAGTTAAACCAGATACACTTGTCACAAAGACAAAGTTGAAGCTATTATCATACAAACGATTACACAAAGTATTATTACACCGATGTGAAACAGAGCCTGTACCTCCAAAATGTTTCATTCAGTGAGGAGGACACACGAACATACAGCATATTACTGAGTACCCATGATGACCTGTATGTACAGAATATGCACTTGTTCGCTCAACTGCTTATAAGAACTGCTAAAAAAGCACGCCCACCGTTGGAGCAATTTGTGGTTTTGTAACTTGCCCAAGGACACTTCAACATGACGATTGCAGGGCTCGGGGATCGGACATTGAACATGCACAGGAAAACATGTTTAAGTGATTCCAAATGTATACAAGTTGTGTAACGCACATTAAAATATAACATGAATAAATGTAAATAATTCATTAAAATGCATAAATATGTTTAAAAAGTAAAAATGCAAAAAAAGTCATTTAACAATGGTTTTGACAATAATTGACTAGGAACGATTAAATATATGCCGACAAGAAATGTGACGCTTCCCCTTTAAGACACATTTTGTCATTTGTAGCTAGCATGCTCAGAGCGCAGCAGAGAGGAGAATCAGAGAGATGAAGTGGAGGTATTACCGAGTGGATTAATAAGTGGAAAACGAGTGATAAAGAGTTGATTTAGGATCTGGAAAATAATACTTATCTGTGTGTTGATTAATGGAGACCATATCTTAATCAGCCACAGAGATTTTGGTGAGTTTCAACCCACTTTATTGTACTGTGTAGTGCCGAGAGATGGGAGTCGGGGGCGGTGCATCGAAGGTAAGCAAAGTTAGCTTTAATGAGCAGCAGAAACGCACATGTTTTCGGGTCGAAGCCCGGGAAGACAAGAGGAAGAAGAAAGGAGGGCACACAGTAGGTACAGTCAACATACAGTATGTGTCCGTGCAGAACAATACCCCCAACCCGTAGTTCCATGAGTGAATTATGTCAATCAGTGAATACTACACAAGCCCCCCAAGAATTCAACCATGGACAAAATCCTTGCGTCCGGGAGGAAGCACCATAGGGGCCGAGGAGGATGGGGCTGCAGGCGAGGGCTGGGCCATGGAACGGGCCGTCGGAAGGGGGCCGCAGGAGCGGGCAGGGGCCCCAACGAGGGCGAGGGCATCCCCACCGGGGGTGGGGGGCGGGCCATGGAACGGGCCGTCGTAAGGGGGCCGCAGGGGGCCATGGTAGGCGTCAAGGTGAAGAAAACAACATCCGCCAACCGTAGAAAGCTGGGTCGCTGTGCTGCGACGTGAATATCCCGGTGGTCCCCAGCAGGAAGGAGCGCTGCCCGGCCGCAGGCGAGGGCACAGCGGCTGCGGGCACGAAGTCCTCGGGAGGAAGGAGCAGTATCCCCGGGAGGCAGTAGCAGTATCCCCGGGAGGAAGGAGCCGTGGACAGGGGAGAGGCCAGACGGGGTCAGACGGGCCGACGTCCGAAGCCGACGTTGAGGCGAACCGTGAGCCGCGGTTAGAGGAGAGGCCAAGCAGGGTCCAGGAGTGCACCACCCAGGCGCAGATGAAAGCGTGGGCGACGTCCGAAGCTGTTGCCGAGGCGAGGGAAGAGGCCGGACAGGGTCCCGAAGCGTGGGCGACGTCCGAAACTGTTGAGGCGAGGGGAGACTGGGTCCAGAAGTGCGCCACCCAGGCTCCGATGAAAGCGTGAGCGATGTCCGAAACCGCCATCGAGGCGGTGAAAAAGCGAGAGGGTCCACACGAGGCCGACCAGACTTGGTCGAACCTCCTCTAAGGCACCAGAAAAGCTCAAAAGGGTCGTCCTGTCGACGATCAAAAACAGGTGGTTGAAATTGTGAGAGGATCCACATGAGACCGACCAGACTTGGTTGAACCTCCTCTCCGGCACCACAAAAAAAGGGTTAACAGATGGATGAAGTCAGCCGTTAGCTGCTAGTCGACGGCCGTTAGCTGTAAGCCATTAGCCGTTAGACGTTGTCGTCGGCCCCGGAGCCTCTGCTAGGTGGCGTGCCTCTACCAGGGATGGTGCCGCTGCGTGACGAGGCCAGCACCTCAGGGGTAAAACGCCGGGCGGCCAGGAAGAACCGGTCAGCTCCTTCGGCTAAAGCGCGGGGCTCAACACTAGCCGTGTTAGCGAGCGCTGTCTGGACATGCGGCCGCATGTCCCAAAGAAATAGTCCCAATGGAGTCGGGTTCTTCCGTACCCAGCAGGTCGTGGATCATCTCCATGTGGTCGGAAGGCTTGCTGTCTCCCAGTGCCGAAACAACGTGGAAATAGCATGCGTCGTCATCGGTCATTCCGCGGAGGGCGAAACGAGGCTCAGTCGGTGCGAACGAAGCAGCCGCAGACGTCTCCCAAAAACTCCGGCAGTTTGTGAAAGACTGATACTTTTGCAAGACTTATATCACGCCGGGGTCACCAATGTAGTGCCGAGAGACGGGAGTCTGAGGCGGTGCATCGAAGGTACAAAGTTAGCTTTAATGAGCAGCAGAAACGCACAAGTTGTCGGGTCGAAGCCTGGGAAGACAAGAGGAAGAAGAAAGGAGGGCACACAGTACGTACAGTCAACAAACATGTCCGTGCGGAACAATACCCCCAATCTTTAGTTCCATGAGTGAATTATATCAATCAGTGATCACTACAGTGTCACTTTTAAATGTAAAACGACTCGTTGTGCGAAATGTCTCCCATAGAAGTGAAGGGTATTATCGGTCCGTCAAAATGTCAGACCAATGTTGTAGCTGGTCGAGGTGAAGCTCATTTCAGCTGTTCATCATCATATTTGTTAAGATCATTATATGTTTTGAAACTGTGAGTCTGTGTAGTGGAGTGAAAGTATAAGTGCTAATGTCTTGACTGTAGAAGCTAGTTTTTGGTCGGATCTTCAACAGAAATTCACTCCAGTCTTCTTACTCAGTTTCACAGACTGTCAGCAGCTAGAGGACTTTTAGCTCACATTCGAGTCCTTGATCTTAACTAGTTTCACTTAGGGACCATCAACAATTATAGTTAGAGTGACACAAAACCAAAGTTATGTTCATTCTTCCTCTGTTATATAATATATCTATATATATGTCTTATGCTCACCGAATTATGATTACTGATGTGTCATTAATTGATTTTACATGATAGAAGATAATACATTTTTGTTCAATAGCTTCCATTTCATGTGACCCCGGGACTCAGAATTCAAATATTATTACCTTAATGGAAAAATAAGACACACCTAATTTATGTTAGTGCTTTTATCTATTCTATATGCATATGAGGCATTACTAGTTTTCATTGTTTGTTTTTATATGGGGCTATCAAAAAAAAGAACTGATTTGTCCCTGTTAAAATGAACAGCAAAGACACTTGGATAGACCTCTGATGTTTTGTGGTTTTTCCTAAGACTAATTTATTACCTGTGTATTAACTGTCTATTGAAACCATTATGTGTTATCCTCAGCAGAGCAATTGAGTCAGCACAGGATGGCGTCCCCCCATGACCGCAGCCGTAAAGATGAAGATGAGGATGACCCCGTTGATCGGATGATATCCCGCACTGGCTGTGCAGAGCAACATTACGCTGTGCAGGAGTGCATGGCTGAACACCAGGACTGGCGCATCTGCAAAAGTCAGGTCCAGACTTTCAAAGACTGTATGATGAATTTCCAAATACGCCCGGAAAGAGCAGCTGATGAAGCAGCGGC
>NW_011366634.1:0-4676 GCF_000735185.1 Notothenia coriiceps | reverse complement strand
AATGAACAACAGGAGGGCTCACAGACATAAGACCAGCTGTTAAATAAAGCTCTTCTGACCTTAGGTGTTTTGTGGGTATATTAATTCACCCATTTATTAATTATATGTTTTCAATTTGATAACACCACTGTGTTTCGTATCCCCTAAACCTCCAGGGTGTACACAGTTTAACACTGGCAACAAACGTCTTATAAAACTACAATTCCCAGCAGAGACGTGCCATAGAACATGTTGCGAAACACACAATAGCCAGCGTGTTTAGTTCTGGGGGGGGGGGAGGGGGCTGAGCTCGTCCAATTCCAGTTTTGGAAAGTCTACCGTGGTTCCATTCAATTTCATAGAGCTGCTTGACGCCCAGCGTAAACTTGTCGCACTGCCACTCCAACATCCAATCACAGGGCTTGATGACTAATCACGGGGTTTGTAAAGCAAGGCGGATATTGTAGTCCCAAACGATAGCTGGGGATTATGGGTAGTTTAGTGTCTTCGAAAAATGTGTTTCTCTGAATCGAAGGTTAAAAACACAAAAGCATTGTAAACAATTTAAACCAATCGATATTGTGTAATTAACAAGGATAAACCGATGTTTTTTAGTGGATGAGTAATGCAGATATCACTGTGTAATCATTTGACCATGAGGGGAATACTTCCGGTTTTATTATGAAAACTTCTAGACCGGAAATACTGTTTTCACCCCGTGAGGGTTAACGCCAACTGTACATGGACACTGCGGAAATAAGTAGTATATATGTTCTCCTGGCGAGACCTCAAATCATCTTCGTAATATCTATCAAACTATAGATCCTACACATCCACTGGACGTGAATTCTAAAAGTACAATATACACTTCTAGAAATGCTAGAAATCTAATCAAAAAGCTTTTTAATGGCCAAACTATTCCACAATTTAGGATTTCCCAGAGAGGGTTATTTGTGAATAAACGTCCCTCCGGAGCTTTTGCAATGAACGGGCCGGGAGCATGTTGTTTCTTACACGACCACTAGAGCACCTCTGGTGGCGGTGTAAGAAACAACATACACTTTAAAACGTGTCTCTGGGTCGTAATAAGGCGTAATAAAGGCAATAATGAACAATCAGCCTATATGGTCGTTTTTTGTAGGAGGACAGGCTGGAAAAATTTGATGTTCATTCTTTGTTTATATTTTTGGCAACCAGTGCCTTACTGATGGGACAGTGTTGAAAGTATTCCGCATGGGGACCAAACCCCGGTACAGGAGCTAGCTCTACCAACTGAGCTCTCCATGGCCCAAACTTTTTTTAAATGGTGTCTTTAAATGGTGTTCTTTGATTGAAAAAACATACACAATAAGTGTATGTAACAAATGTTTTGGTTGCATTATTGCATTTTGAATGTAAGATAAGTGCTAAGACAAATGTCAATAAAGATAAATAACTGAAAAAAAAAGATTTTTAAACTTACAGTTGATACCTCATGCAATTAGCCTTGAAAGTGAGTAAAATTGGCTCAAGAGAAAAAAGTATCAACAGCAGAATGCTAATACTAAGCAGGAAGGAGGAAATAAATGTTAAGCAGGAGAACTTCTGTATATGTTTATCTGATTTGATGGGAGTAACTACTGATCCAGTATCATCACACACGTTCTGATACCAGCGCACACTTAGGCACGACGCGATTACAATGCAACAAGACAAACCACACGGGGGATATGGCTATTCCATCACAGCTGCTATCTTGTTTCATCATTGTCATAAGCACATTTCTCATCTTCCATTTGGAAACATATTACCCTTGCATGCTATCGTGGATTTGATAGCAAGATGCTCCACTTCCCTGTTTTGATATTTACAAATAGTTGCATCGGGGGATTGGACATTGTTCTCTCTCTCGTACAAGCGTCTGTGTGTGTGTGTGTGTGTGTGTGTGTGTGTGTGTGTGTGTGTGTGTGTGTGTGTGTGTGTGTGTGTGTGTGTGTGTGTGTGTGTGTGTGTGTGTGTGTGTTCGTGGTGAGGGATGGAGCAGTGTGTGTCATAAGTAACTGACCTGGGACTCCCCCTATGTTTAATCTCAGAGCAAAACAGAACTCATCTGCAGGCTGAATATTGAATATGTGAGCATTCTCTTTCTCACACAAACACACACAGACACACACTTATATGCCTTTGCTAGTGTCAGGAGAATGAAAGTAATGTTTGCCTCTGGAAAAGCCTTTACAAAATGAACAAGAGGTTCTAATAAATTACCCTGCAGGATATGAGCCTTGTGTTTCACCTCTAAAACTACTTAATGCTCTCAGCTTTGACTCATACGTTGTTCCCACAGTTTACGATCTTGCTGTTGCTCTAAGATATGCTGTGGGTGTACATTCACTCACTGTATTAGTCCCATTGTTGGTTCTGAAGCATTCTCTGTGCTAGACAAGACATCTGAAAACACATTTGTGACACTGAGTATTTTTATGAGGTACTCAAGAGGAGATGATTGGAGGTAAACATATTTTAGATTTTTCTTAATCGAGATAGACCAAAAGTGGTTTATGTTAAAGTGATGCTAGTAAGGGTAAAATACACGATGGTGGGTATCCTCATGTTATCCCTGTGGATTGGCTGGTCAATGTACTTTGTTACATTTCCCCACTGAAAATCAGGGATTGAAATGTATGATTCAAATAATGTTTTGACTAGGGGTTGCTTGTGAGAGCGAGATGAAGCTTCATGAAGCTTTCCAGCCAATATGTTTGCTGAAGGGTTCATTTCTCAAGGCTTCATTTGAACCCCCCTGTTGTGCAAATAAATTATCTTCAGAGGGGGAAAAATAATAAGTGAGCGGTCTGAGCCATCTTAGTCCCATGGAAGGGCTGGTGCCAAATGTCAGGGGTTTAACCGATCTGAACCCATTTGAAGCACTCACATGGTATTGACGGGCTTCGTTTGTCGTCAGTGACGTCACTGGCCTAAAATGATACAAGCCTTGATACGCGCTTCACCAAAAACTTCCTGGATTACTGAAACCACGCTCCGAAGTATGGGCATAGATTTGTCTCATTATTTGTGTGAACCTAAAAATAATTTGTGTGTAAATATGTGATTTGTAAATGTAAAACACCATCCACAAATGCATTTAAAAGATTTGCAAACACACAAATACATTTGCAAATGTACAACGGATCTGCAAATACGCTAAATCTGTGAATATCTCTTTAACATTTACAACTTTCGATCAGGCATTTGTGAATCCATTTTATATTTGTCAACCAATAATGCGCTTGCGGATCTCAAATCTCTGCTCGTGGATCTCAAATCTCTGCTCGTGGATCGTCTTTTTACACACACGGAGTTTTGAGAAACTTTCCGCCGGTCTCGGCTAAAATCTACTCGTGTCACTCGGTTATTTTCGGAAACCACGTGATGGCCTGCTGATGACGACATTTCCGCATGATTTCAAAGTAAGAGCATGATGGTTTGTTTAATGCACTGTTTTGTATTATAATGAACAGCGGGACGTTAGATGCATTCTTTATCACCATCATCATCATCATCATGTTATAGTGATACAGTTAGTTTGTGTTAGTTTATTTGTTCAATACGGCATATATCGAGCACTTTCGTGTGCATTGATGTTGAAGTAGACCACAGGCTACGCCACTTTTGGGTCCCGGGGAGCTACAGCAGCCCAGAGATAACTCTTTCTTCATTGTTTTGTGTTTTCAGTCAAGCGGGTCAAAGTTACAAAGCACTTCACATCTTATTAATCGGCCTAGTTTTACCTTACCAGTGCAGTAAGTAATCTGTAGAAAAGCACCGTATTTAGGTCAGCCTTCACAGTAAGGCTACATTAAATGTTATAATATTCATTGTGTCCTTTCTACTGTATATGCATATATTCCTGTCTATTGCTTTTATTTGTATTTAATATTATTATGTTTATACTTGTTTCCACACATTTCACAATTTGGGATGAATGAAGTATCTATCTATCTATCAATCGATCGATCGATAGCTAGCTATACATATAAATAGATGTGACCTGCCCCACCGGGGGGGCTACAATAATAAATGGGGTTAGGATACTTAGCACTAACCTAGGTTCCCCAAGACGAGCCCTTAGGACTAGTCACTAGTTCTTGGACCCAATACAGAGGACCCGGGTTTGAATCCAGCCTGGGACCATTTGATATGTTTAATCTCATGTTTCCAAAAGCTCTTGTCTCTTCCATAAAGCCACTGGTGGCCCTGAAAAAAACATGTTCTTGTCTTTTGATGTGTGACTAAAATACAGAAGAAAATGGCAGAATAAACAATGAACTTTAAGAGATTACCTCACTAAGGCGGATTGAAGGGGAAATATTAAAATAGGAATGAATTGAAAAGGATGCTCAACATAGGGACCTTAATGATGTTAAAATGTTAACAGTTCTACATGTTTACTCTGATCTCAAGTCTTTCAGATCAGGGTCCAGACTAATGCGAGTGCGCTCCAGGCTGTGTGACGTGCTCGGAGCATCTGTACGTGCACGTGTTTCATGTGCTTACCGTTAAATGACTGACAAATGTCATCTGAAACAGTGTGTGTGGAGGGAACAGTGCTGATGGGGTTAGATAAGGGACTTGGTATAAGGCGAGAAAGTTAAAAAAAAAGACTTTTCATCTCTCTGTTGCTCTTTATCTCTCCGTCTCACTCTCCCACCTCCAGTATG
>NW_011366633.1:0-2532 GCF_000735185.1 Notothenia coriiceps | reverse complement strand
AAGTGGAGGACAGAGGAGGCTCTTAAAGAAGAAGTTACAGGTCTGTGAGAGCCAGAAATATTGCTTGTTTGTAGGTGACCAAATACTTATACTTATTTGCAAATAAATTCTTTAAAAATCAGACAATGTGATTTTCTCGATTTTTTTTTCTCATTTTGTCTCTCATAGTTGATATATACCTAGGATGAAAATTACAGGCCTCTCTCATCTTTTTAAGTGGGAGAACTTGCACAATTGGTGGCTGACTAAATACTTTTTTTCTCCACTGTATGAGTGTTTGACAGTGTATCTCTGGAAGGGGGGCGGTAATTAGGGGCAGTTCATAAATTCATGTAAACATGACCATTATTCAGTTAAAACGAGACGCTGCGTGCGCACCTCCTAAACCGGAAGCTCTGGTCGGCTAACCATTATAATCCGTTTATTGCATTTATTATTTATAATTGTAATGATGGATTATCAGTAATCATTTTAAAGTTACATAGAGACATTGGATTAACCGTTGTTATGCCCTTGAACACAACTTTTGATCACAAAACAGCACAGGTAAGAAATAATTATCATCATGGCTACGTAAAGTGAAGTTGTTTTCTTGCTCTTTCCTGGCTGCTAGTTCAGTGAGTTTTGGTCGTACAGTGATGAGACCTATACCAATGGAATCTGTGGAATCTCAGCTGTCATGTGATATGTTGTTTGTGCAGATACAATGAGGTAGAAAAGATTGCTTTTGCCAGTTATGTGCTAAAGTAGCCGTTAGCCCGTTTTGCTAAGTGTTGATTTAGACTCTTGGTGTTGGACTTCTGTTCCGTGTAGGTAAAATGGTTACTAACGTCTGTTTGCTGAGTTTCTTCCCGTTAAGTGGGTATGCATCATTAATAGGTTGTTAAATGTTAAGAAGCCTTGAGACGCTGTTTCTAGCAAGATGTTGCGTCTGCCCCTATGGTCTGTCCCCGGGAGTCTGACAATAATACGAGCGGTTAGTAGAGATGACGAGGGGCATTCACAATGGCCAATCAGAGTGGTACTCAATACGTCACACGGGATGAGGGTTCCCAACCAACCAGAATTGTTTAAACTAAGGAAGTAGCATAATTCATATACCAATAGCAGCACCGTTTGTCCAGCGGCTTAACGGTATACCAATACCGTCCAATCAGGTACCGGTACTGACTTAGTACCGGTTTTCGATACCCATCCCTAGTGCTGCATATCTCTCACCTTTCACTCCCAGAAGCATTGAGATAAGATTTGAATGATACTTTTCCAACTTTCTGTAAATAATGAGCCTTATGGATGTTTGGTTTCCAATTCCTCCCACCACAGTGGAGGGGAGCCTAACCCTAACTCATTAAATCCCTGCAGCAAGAACATTAAGATCTACCCTCCCATCAAACAGCAAGTGATGCATGAGCTAAGGATACTGTACATTTGACATGGAATAATAAGTGTATGACTATTCTGATTCAAGTACAGATCCCACCACTCACTGGTGTACCACTGGGTCTGCAGGAACCTTTAAATTGATGTTGGGACACTAAGGGGCCTCCCGGAGAGAAGTGTTTTACAAACTTCATAACAGTAACATTTGTACAGCAATGAATGGAATCAAACCCACAATCTGTGTGTTTCCTCCCAGGGCAAGCCCTCGATCAGTTCCACCTAAAAGGCCGCTGGTAAGTCTACAATACTCATTACAGATATTAATAAACATTAAATGTAGAAATGAATCTAAGATGCCTTCGCGGTGGGTGGAATTATTTCTTACTTTTTAATTTAAATCTTTCGAAATAGTTCAAATGTAATGTAGAGGACTAATAATAATACAAATTATATAAATTATTTTATATAACATTAACTATATAATAATGATTCTCTTTAGAATTAAATAAAAGGTAAAATAAATATTTAGTTGGAATAGTTTATACAAATATAATAAGTTAGAGTTAAGATCAGCAAAGAAAGATAAATCAAAAATAAAATGAATATATTGATATAAATATTATAAGTTAAAGTTAAATCTACTCATTTACTACAATAAATAACATGTGGTGTGTTAGTATTAATTATTAACAAGTTAATGCTGAATTGCAGTTTAAAAGGGTTTAGCTTTGGCAGTTTATTGTAGGGAAACAAACATCAGTACAAATGAACCTAAAAGATGTGCTCAGTAATACATGTTCTCATTATGTTATAATTGTGGTGGCATTATCTCACACACAGGGTTGGAGGGTAAATTACTTGTTATCTGGCAACAACAATTACAATATAAAAGTTATGTAACCTGATCACTTTCTATTACTTTTAGATTACCTCACTATTAAATGCAATGCAAATAAATACATGAGAAAAGACATATCAATAATAGTTTTTTTTACTTACTGATCCTTTTACAACAAACACTATATGATCTTTTTAGTTTGTAGGCCTACTAACATTGTAATTGTCACGATCTGTCTGTGTTGTGTTTTTTCTTGTTTAGATCTGTCTTTTGTTTTCTGTCTGTGTTGTGTTTTGTCTTGTTTAGACCTGACC
>NW_011366632.1:0-5229 GCF_000735185.1 Notothenia coriiceps | reverse complement strand
AAATAAAATAAAAAGTTATCTAAGGAGCATATTGAATAAAATATGGTAATGTTAAAAAGGTTAGGAATACAAAATAAATAAAATTAAAATAAACGGACTTCATGATGGGGTTTCAGACTGGTTGTGTGTGCCTGTGATATTAAAGTATGTGTCTTAAAGGTCCCCTATTATACTGTTTTTCATCAATATATTTTAGGTATCAAATATATTCAAAACATGTCTCTGAAGTGTTTGGCTTCAAATACCAAACAGATCATTGCAGCATCCCATAAACCCCTCTGTTTCCGCCCTGTTTCAAAAGTGCTGATTCTCTGTCTGTTACTTTAGATGAAAATAAGGAGCCACTCCCTATGCCCCTCTGAGAGATATTTGGTTAAAAAGAACACAATGGTGCTCTAGGAGGAGATTCAGGTGAAATGTGGGCGGATGTTATCTTGGTTGGTGATTGGCTAATGGTTACACAAACCAACAAATCGTTATGACATCATAAAGTGGCCAAAATCTGATCAGTTCATTTTCAGACAGGTTTTTATATAAATGGATCGGGAAAAAAAAGAGAGAGAATCTT
This sequence comes from Notothenia coriiceps, assembly GCF_000735185.1. Lineage (NCBI taxonomy): Eukaryota > Metazoa > Chordata > Actinopteri > Perciformes > Nototheniidae > Notothenia > Notothenia coriiceps. Next base: position 4,661 of record NW_011366632.1, on the reverse strand, counting down.
TTTTCCTGAAACTTTCAGAATCCCTTTACACAGAGGGGACACATGTTTATGTATAAAATACATGAAAAGTGCATTTTGCATGATCGGCCCCCTTTTAATGCAGCCCTGGTTTGCATAAATGTACCTGTTATCTGATTGTTTTTGCTTCTGTAACTGTAAGGGAATACATTTGCCTATTTTGTATCCTAATTACCCAATGCCGTTAGATGTAATACGTTACTCCCTAAGCCTGATTTCCCCCACCTGCAACCGATTCGCTAATAATCACAAATGTTCATTTCTTTGATCCCTTGACTCGACTATTTCTTGTTTAATAATCGTTACATATCCTCAGGACCAAGTTCCCGTGTCCTGCCTTTCACCTGCTGATCACCCACTGCTCATTTAAGGTGGACTGACCTTTACAATGGACCAACTAGTCTTAGTGTCTTAATGCAAACGTTTTGTAAAGTGATGCTTGACCAAAAACGTGCTGTTGGGTTGTGTGCTCTCTGCAGGACGGTGTCTGTACTCAAAGATTGTTTATGAAATGAGAGCTTCACTCTGTTTTTGTTGTCCAAACAACGCCAACAGAGCAATACGTCTTCTTTCCAGCAGATGGCATAAATGTTACATCATCCAGTTCAACTGTCATCCACATATTAATGATTCAAAACAGCAATGTGTAAGATATGGCTAGTAATTGACTATTTCAACAGAATGTGAAGAGGTTACAGTCTTGAGGCCATGTCCAATATGTTTATGTTTTGTTTGATCAAATCTACTGAAATGAGCATTTAATTACTAAATTATTCTTAATTACTGTCATTACATCATGGGTTTGCATTGCAATATTAGAACGCATAAAACCCAACTTTATTTCTTCTAAGTTGCGGGTGTTCATTGTTTAGAAGTCCGCTTTGTTTCATCCAAGCTTCCACTTCGTGCACTGATAATGCTTGAAGTATCTGTTTTATGCTTTACCTGCTCCAGTAACACAAGTGTAATTCACTGGACAGAGACAAGAGATAGTGGATGGATCCAGAGGAGAACCAGAAGATAGTCCGTATAGAGCCCTCAGGTTCTGAAAAGTATCAGGGATAGAGCTAGAAAAAAACTCCAAAACCTGAATAGAGCTAGAAGATAGCCAGTACAAAGCCAAGAAAGACCCAGTAGAAAGACAGGAAGGAGCCAAGAGTTTGTATTTTTTATTTTTTAATATTCAAGCTCTTCTCTTACGGTATTAGAACTTCATATCTCAACATGTATCCTTTTATTCAAATTTTTAAAAACTTACATTTTTGCTGCCAATTATTGAGATTGTTTCACGGCTTTATTTTAAATATTTAGACTTTTTTTCTTTACATATAGACGACATAGAATGAACGGCACGATCCACTCTGCTGGATTCTGCTCCAAATCTGCTCAGAATGCATGCAAACATCTCGCTTTATCCATACTCCTGCAGTTGTATTGTTCTGGATTCATAGTGAAGTGTATTAGATGTTCTGCACTGTTATTGTTAGAGGTAAGAAAGCAGCTAAAACGCAGGAGTTTATTTGACTAACTTTGTCGGTTTGCGTTTGTAGATTTCTCCTGAATTCACCAACAGTTAGGATCACATAAAGCCTCATTTGCATATTTAGACATGAAATGTCAGAAAACTTGTAAAAACTCGATTTGAATATACAAACAAAATAAAACAATATTTTTTTACCTGGATTTACCAAATGTTCACATTTCTGTTCTGGAATACTCCATAAATAAAACATATTTGATAAGAAAATGCCTAAGTGACACATATTAACATCATATTTTGTAATACAAAAAGGTATTGTCTTAATGTCAGTAATGAAGTGGGGAAGTTTTATAGTGATATCTATTAGTTAAATATTTTTACCCTATTCACATGTAGTGTCCCTGTCATGACCCTTATATTTAAATAAAAGTCCCCGCACGAAACCTCTGATATTTCATCGAGCTTCACTTATTTCCTGATCGAGGGACTACAACAGAGCAGGCAAAAATAATTGCAGACTCTTCACACCCTGGACACTTCCTGTTTGCTCTTCTGCCCTCCGGTAGACGCTACAGGTCAATTCAATCAAGGACAAACCGACTGAAAAACAGTTTCTACCCCAGAGCCATACAAGAACTGAACACCATCAAACGCTGAACTGAACAGTTACAACTTGCAACTGCACTACTTTTTAATAGTTTTATTAACTTATTTACTGATCGACATCAGAGATGCAAAATATCACCCCTGCGTTTTTTATATTGTAAACTGTATTTAAATTATGTGCGGGCATATTGGATGTGTGAGCATATGTTTATGTGTGTATATGTTTATATAGATATATATTTATTCGTTTTATGTGGAAATGCACTGTGAGGATTGCTTTTTTAAATGTTGTTGTACCTGGTGCGATGACAATAAAGGAATTCTATTCTAGGAGGCCAAAGATCAAAAATATCATGGCACCATAAGTATTAAATGTGAATGTGCAGTGAATAAATAGTGTTTTGGAGGTTGAATTACCCCGTAGTGGTTCATGGTGTTGGGTCTTCCTTGTGGAGTGGAGGACTGCTCAAAGTGCTCCAGCTCCTCCACCAGCTGCTCACAGAAGCTTCTCTCGAACACCGGGAAGCGATAAACTCGAGCAGCTTCCACAGAAACATGGGAATCAATGGTTATAGAAGAGGGTACACATGAGGTGCAGGGGGGACTGTTTTGTATTTAGTTGTGTTCATTATTAGGCCACTAGAGAAGAGGGTTTCTGTTCCTTTAATAAGTCATTAAAACCTTATCCGCCTTTATTTATATCCTGCCTTAAAAATACTGTTTGCTGAATCCTTTTAATTTGAGATCGTCATTAAAACAACTTTGATTTTACCAACTCCATCTTCCTAAAAGGGAAAATGTTTACAATTGTCTTTGTATGTGAGCTAATATTTCCCATGTTTTTGCTTTTTTAATACATTTTAAAATGTATTTTAAGACATTTGTATGCCCTGTATAACCAAGCCTTACGTGATGGTATCTGTACACTTGGGATTCAACCACTTTTTTTTTCTTCATAAAATGATATTTTAAATATAATTTTGAATTAAGACGTGCATAACAGTATGTATATATCACTACAGGAAAGGGAACACCCTAAAAAACCTAATAGGGCCCCTTTAATATTTGGTTAATTTCACTGTCTTTGTAACATATTTAAAATGAATTTCAGGACTTTTTTATATCCTGTACAACCGGGACTTGCATGGCTCATGGCGTAATCTGAAGTCAACCAACAAATACAATTAAATCTACTGTAATCGACATTAAAAGTGCACATTATTCACGGAGAGGAGGTCAAAGGTGAACCTCTCACCTGCCTCCTCCTGCAGCAAGTCTCCGAGAGCCCCCCCCCTGACGGCGCTGACTCGGCAGAAATCCACTATCTGCTTGAACTTTGGAGCGAGGTAGGACTCCTGAGGAGAGAGGGGGGTTGCAGGTGTGTTTCAGCGATGTGTTATTGTATGCACACATTCATTACATGGCTGAGTTGAATACTCGGTTCTGATTGGTCATTTTGGACATTCCAGAGGTTGTCAATTTTAGCTAGCAGACCGTTACTAAGAAGAACAGACCGTTGCTAAGGAGAACTCGCTGCAAATAATCCCTGTTTTTCAGGTCTCAGGCTCCAAAATGACATTCCCAGAACAAATAACTATATCTTCACTTCTAAAAGGGGTAAATGAATAATCTTTTTTTCTCAAAGCAATGATAAACCTGTGAGTTGGATGTAGAAAGGTCAGAATCAATATAGAATTTTTTTATTTTAAATTCAGATTGAACATAGTACAAAATGTAAATGATAGTGTCTGTCCAAAAAAAACATTACTTATAGTGAAAACCACCCTTGAATGATGGGATAGTAGACTAAAATCTTTAGGAATCCAAACTATAACATATAATAAGTACCCTGTATCAAGATTAATGCAAAACAAGTGAAATTTGACCTTTTTAGAGAGGTTTAGAAAAAAGAACCACTTCAGGGTCATTTGGGTGCATTCAGTGGTGTAGTGGGGATTTTTTTACTGGGGGGACGCTATTTTAATTAGGTAATCCCAAACAATGCCACACAAGTGCGCACGCGCGCAGTGCACTCACAAAACGGGCAGACAGGTCCACAGAAACTACCGGTATGCTTAGTCCTACTTTAGTTACTGTACTGCAAAAAGCAGACGGCGCTGCGCTCAACACACACACACTCAAAACCATGGACACACTGGCACATAAATTACACAAACAATGAACGTATAGGCCTAAATTACATAAGCTACAGTATTGCAACTAAGCAGACAGCGCTGCTTCTCTCTCTCTATCTCCACTTTCAAAATCTATTTAAAACTCATAACAAACAAAATTCCCAAAGTTGTCCTGAAATTAACTTATTAAATAAATGAAACGAAAAATCTAGCCTACTAATGCAAACATTGAATCTGGACTTGAAATTATTGTGATTAAGCCTACATTGCAAATAAGCAGACAGCGCTGCTTCACACACACACACACACACACACACACACACACACACACACACACACACACACACACACACACACACACACACACACACACACACACACACACACACACCTTTCTCACACAGACTCTCTCTCTCTCCCTC
>NW_011366631.1:0-1860 GCF_000735185.1 Notothenia coriiceps | reverse complement strand
AGATTGTAAACGAAGTCACGTTACTGGGGGCAGATGACAGCGCTGACTTCCGGTGTGTTTCCCGCAGCGAGACGCTACAATACTAATTGTTGGCTTATCATGTTTATTCGGCTACAACAGAGAGGCAGGTCAGACAAAAATGGCAACATTAGCCCGTACCTGTGCACGTCCCTGCCTTGCAGGTGCAGCTATGTGGCTTTGATCCTGGATAAAGTGTTTAAGTCATGGATGTTTAAAGTTTAACTTCTTCATATGTCTAATATTTCACTTTTCATTCAGGAAGTATGACGCTGCGCTGTCAGTACGCTTCTCCATGTTTGTGATTGGTCAAATGCTCCAAATACCACCCCTTTCATGTGAACGCGCACTCAGCCGGACAGAGAAACCCTGGCTTGAGTGAGTTTATAACCCTCGTCGTAGGAACGTTAGCGAGAGCGCGTTTGTTTTGGATTAGGTAAACCAGCTAACTCAAACATATCCCGGTTATGTTGAACCGGCTTCGTAGTAAAGGCCTCAGGTGTCCCTCAAGAATAACTATCTCTGACCGAGAGCTGCTCGGTCATAAACTGGCAACAACAAGTTGCTAGAGCAGCCCCTCTGTGAGGGGGATAGCGGCTGGTCAGCTGCGTCAGAGGGCGAAAGGATTCCCTGACAACACCTGGGTTATAAATTAGACATGAATGATCTCTGGTATATGTGGTGCATATAGAGACACAGACAAAAAGAATACTTGGCAAAACAAAATGGATAGGAATGTTATAAAAGCTATTTGATAAACTGTCTTAAGACTATAATAACAACAATATTGACATCTGAAAAATACTATAAAGTGTATTTGAAGTGGAGAGCTGTGCTGATTTCAAAGAGGTAGAGAGGAGAGGAGATGTGCATTAATGTAATGCATCTTGTTATTATGGGATGGATAACAGTCAGGGCCAAACTGCCATTGTTGGAGTACTACCTGGCCACCAAATGATAAGGGGGAAAACTAAGGACAGTATAGCCTTTGCATCTATTTTAGCACGTAGAAGAATACTCCTAGAATGGAAATCTTCGATACCACCTAAAGCAGTGGTTCTCAACTGGTGGGTCACGACCCAAAAGCGGATCGTGGACCCGTTTCGAGTGGTTCGTGGATGTGTGAGTGAAGAAAAAGAAAATGGAATCTTTTTTTTTTTGGTGAAAAAGTCTTTTTTTTTTTTTGAAGGCCCGATTTTCTAACGCTGTGCATGCAGTCGGCGTTGGACTGGAAGTACCGGAGACCATAAACGGTTTTGAACACTTCTTTCACATAGTGATCATCTTCTCAATAAAATATCTTTGCCGATGTTTTTTCGAGTCTTCTGGCCAATCAGAATCAAGATTGTTGCCGGAAGTCCCCACGGAGAATAACTTTGCGGTAGAACTCTTCTTTATACATCCATGGGTACAACTTCAGATACAAATGAACACATAATGAAATATGACCCCCGGATTGATGATTGACAGGTCACAGAACAATGGGAGCTATCTACCCTTACCCACAATTTAAAGTAGGTCACACAGACTATCTCCTCTTTACTCTTCTCGCAGCAAGATGTCAGAACAAAGTGAAAAACAAACAATGGCATAAAATATTATTAATATGTCGGGTAGTAATAGATTTATTTATTTTCTTCTCAGAGTGTACCAGAATGCATAGTTTTTATTAGTATTTCTAAAAATCTCCTGGGGGAGAATCCCCCCAGACCCCCTGCTGGGGTTGGGTTTTCAGCATGTGTGCCCTTTTATATCGTTCAGCTTTGATTCCATCGTCTCATTAAACCTTTTTTAAAAGCATACTTTAGTTCTGTGAAGGGATATATGCACTGTACTTCACTT
>NW_011366630.1:0-10304 GCF_000735185.1 Notothenia coriiceps | reverse complement strand
CATTGAAGCATAAAATGTAATTGGAAATTATGGACATGTCCACTAGTGTCTGGGTATAGTTTTAAACATTATGATACTGATACCAAAACCAGTTTCAGTTTACAATAGAGTAGCCTTCTTCATTCAATACCTTGAGAATTGCCACCTCCACTCCTCCCCAAGTGTTGAAATTATGAAAATATTAAGTATACAAAACTATAAAATGAAGGTTTATGTAGTATATGTTCAAACATTTTGTATCTACTGCTATAATGAGCCAATGAAGCAATAAACCAAAAAACGCTCAGTGATTGGCAGTGAGCAAATCCATTCAAATCCAGACTTCTTTTTAGACCTGGATACAAAAAGGATCATATGCAGGTTTCCCTTGACTGCAGAAGTTCCAATAATACTTTCTGATGGTTTATTTTGGTCGATACTTTGAGGTATCAAATACTGATATCCAGTCCTATCTGCGGTCGTGGTGATCTTCAGAAAATGCTTTATGAGGTGACGAACTAATTGAGTGAGTAGTAGCCAATACTGAGTGTGTTCTGTTGGCTAATCCTGCATTATGTGTTAATGAATGCTCCTAATGAATCTGCCATGTTGTCAATGCCAAAGGATTGTAAACACTGAAAGATGGATTTTTTTTTCTCCAATCTAGCAAACTTGGTATCGTAGAAAGTGTGAATTATCTGTTGGGTGTTGCTGCTCGTGAAGCAGATAAACTCCTGAAATAAATTAAGCTCCATGAAACGGCAGCTGCCTGGGAACATGCTGTTCAAATCCAACTGGGATATTAAGGTACGGAGATCCAAGATGGTGTGAGAGGTGAGGTGTCAACACGGAGGGGCACAGCGGTGGGCAAACTGCGGTGGAGGGTCATATAAAAGGGATTTTGATCATATAAATACATTTTTCTGGGGCTTGGGACAACTTAACATGTTTATAGCACCACAAATATAATGCATAATAGTATACCGACTTTACGACTATTGTCCCTGAAAAATATCAAATAACAATATATAATTGATGGGATGTTGATTTCTGTTAAGACCTGTTATTTGGGAGTTTATTTGCAAGGTGGCCCGGTGCCAAGTGTACCCCACAAGCATGCCAGTTGGACAGCAGCTTGTTTTGATGTTTGACAGGTCTCTGTGGAAACTGAGCTTGGCTTTGTATGGCCGTCTGGCCCGCTGCTGAGGCTGTGACATCATCTTCTGGATATTCACACCAGTGTCAGCTCCAAGGAAGCAGAAATAAGAGACGACTTGACCTCCGAGGACAGCTGTGTGTGCCGTGCAACACACACACAAACACACGTTTTTAATTCATCATTTTAGGAATAAAAAAAAAGTGTTTTAATTGAAATCAATGCACTCTTAAATAAAATGTTACTTCACCTAAAAAGGAGATGATGATTAAAACTAGAACACATTTAATATGTAAAATGTTGCAAAGATAATAGTTTTCTTACAGGCATTTCATATAATTGTTGCACAGTGTTGATCTGACCCCTGTGGCTTAGTGGCTGATTATCTAATATTTTAAACTCAGATTTAAGTCTTCGAATTGACCAGTTCACTAAATGAATTATATACAGTTGTACTACCTAAAGTAAAAAAAACAATCAGCGGTGGAGTTATAGTGACCTCTAGTGGTAATAGTGAGAGCTCCAAAATACCACCAGTGTACTGGCTAGGGTTGAATTCTGCCATTCGCTGCTATAATAAAAAAGACAAGAGGTGTGTTTTCAATGTTCACTATATTACAGGAAAAACGGATGAACATGAACGTTAAGTGATGACAGAGAAACTGATCATATTAAGCTGTAAACCGGGCCATTGAAAAAAAATCACAACAATTGTGACAAACTATATTTTGTATGAATTTATTTATATTGCATATAAAAAAACGAACCATAAAAAAATAAACTCTATCTTTAAGGTGCAACAGTACTTGTGCTGAAGATACAACCCGATTTCTTTAAAAATATGTGGTCTTCATACAAGCCATACCAATACTATAAATCCTTATACATTTTACCTCAATATCCATGCAAGACATATTTTTTTTAGTATACCCTTTCACTCACTTTTTACAAATATTGGCATAGATACAATATAAAACAGTAACAAGTTAAAGGAGAAGAAACAGACAAAGTACACGGTCTGTATACACAAAAAAGTGTCCCAAGCTTTCAGCCCACACAATGCGCTATAACTATAGCTTCTTTTGTGTACCATTATTCTTTTTTGTCTTTCTTTTGCAGCATGTCAATGACGGATTTAGCCTTTCGCTTGACACCTAGAAGAAAAGAAGAAAGAGAAGAATTGAAGAGACAGGACATTATGTAAACATGACTAACGGCTAAAGAGTGAGACAAGTACACATTTCTTGCAGTACCTTGCTTTTTGCTGGGTGATTCGACAGAATCTGCGGACCTCTTAGCATAAGCTAACTTCATCCTCTGGATGTTCTTCTTGCTGATCACTTCATGCTGTACAATAGGTTGCGGATAGTCTTTACCCACAATGCAACCTGCTGCCTGCTGGACACTGCGCGGAGCCTTCCAAGGCTCGTAGATATACTGGGCTGGGAACTTCTTCAGAAGAGGAAGGTACTTTCTATCACGTAGAGGGAAGGTAAAATGATTTCATATGAATCACTATCATTTGTGACAATTTGTTTGGTTTTGTGGTCTTACTTGATGTAATCTCCATTTTTGTCTGTCTTCTTGCCAAATGCGACAGGGGAGTAAACTCTGAAGTACTGGTGGAAGAAGGCACTCGCTGAGAGCCACTGCCAGTTTCCAGCATTCAGGGCCCAGTCGCCATCCAATAAAAGATACTCAAACACCTTCAGGAGCCGTGAACAAAATGTGAAAAGATAAAGTCAACAGATTTAGCATTGCACTTTACATCACTCTTTGAAAAATATTGATTAATACGTTTTTAAAAACACATGCATTTACCTTGGAATAAAACATTTTATTTTAATTGCAGTGTCGATAGGTTTGCTGTCAAGTCTATGTATTGATTGCATAATAAAGACACAAAATGAACCCCATAAAACCGACCCTACATAGTTGTATAGTCATGCAGCAGTCCCAACACTGTAAACAGACTTTGATGTGTAACATTTTTAAATAGGCAGGAAAACGTAATCTGATAATGATAAAATCCTGTATATGATAAACAAAGATTAATGATTTCAAGTATTAACCTTTATATCTGTACTTTGCAGTATTGTGCAGTGCCAAACAGCTTTATATCATATCTAAAAGGTTAGTCTGGTATATATTGTGAAAAGACATTTCATCAGAAAATATAGTGAGGTTATTTCGTTATAACCACTATTTTGTGAACTACGCATGGTAACACAGGACTCTATGGATTTTGTGCTCCGTGCATTATCTAACATACAGAAGCAATAGAGACTTTAAACATTTACACACCTTCTGCCCTTCTTCCCAGTTGATCCACAGGTCTCCCCTGGTGAGAAAACAGGCAACAGCATGTCTGGCCAGGTGGTGGATCCAGCCCTCCTGCCTCAGCTGAGTCATGATGGCGTCAATGAAAGGGAGACCAGTCCGAGCCTTACAGGACATACAGAGCACCCAGGAAACATTGATGATCCAGGAAATAAGCTATGCTTCTGAATTATCATGAAAACTGTTCTTTCAATATCATTTCCCATTCATGTCCATTTAAATACAGTCTTATTACCTCTCTCCATGCAGCAAGATATTTGGGGTTTGTGTCCCAATCCACCTGGGTACATACGGGGTTGCCCTCCATCTTGTCAAAGTTAGGGATACCCACACCAGCGGCGTAGTAAAACTCTCTCCACAGCAGCTGGCCATGCAGGGAAACTGGAGGCTCCGAGTGCTTCTTCTGCAAATAACACATATACATAACAGTCAGACTCATTTTACCTTTAAATGTCAAAATTAGGGCCATGCATCAATACTTAAACTTGTTGTAACACATGTTCTGGTACAGCGTAGCATCTTGCTAATTTGTTTAAATGTAAGAAACCTTCAGTTGCACAGCCTTACTCATTCAGTAGCATACTGCCTACAAAAACTCTACCTCCATGGTGACACTCACCCCCTGATAGACTTCTGTCACCCTCCACCAGAAGGTGCGTGCAGACAGGCAGCCAAACGTGACGTATGGACTGAGGACTGTGGTGCTGGGGCTCAGAGAGTTTGGAGAAGTCTGCGGCTTTTCAAACTTACACACCCAATCCTGGAGTAAGAAAACAGATGAAGCAATGTGAATCAGATGGAGCCAATATATCAAAGAGGAGACATGTACATCTTCATTCCCAGGGTAATTAGTTATTGTTAAATATAAATCTTTATGTTATATATTTATTTAATAAATGAAAAAGAATGCAAACAGTATTCCCCTTATGTTGATAAAGGATTGTATTAACAATTAATCATACAACGTTTTGGAGCCAAAAAGGTTGAAAATGTCATTCAAACTGTCCAAAGAGTCTCACAAGAACATGTTATTAAAAATATAATATAAATCAACATAAGATTTAACAACATTACAAACCATTATCATTCTTCGACACAGTTTTCTGTAAAAGGAGCGGTGGTGAAATTGAACTAAGAACATTTACTCAAGTAATTTGATAACTTATACTTGAGTACAATAACCTGATAATACTAAACTAACATCTTCAACTCAGGACTTTTACTTGCAAGTTAAACTGTGGTACAAGTACTTTTACTTAAGTAAAGGACCTCAGTACTTTCCCCACTGAAAAGGAGCCCTAAACAACTCAGATGCTATATAGGTTGTAGTCATAATATTTATTTCTGAAAAAGACTTTAATCAAGTGTAAAATACTCTCTAAAATGAACATGTTATACTCAGTAGAGTCTCAGTGTCAAAAGCCCTTCAGTTGTGTACAGCGAAATAATAATTATTCAAACTAAAATACCTTTCTTGCCATGTTTTCGTCTAATCTCCTCAGAGCCTCCTGTTCCCCTCCTGGGAACTTCTCCTCTCCCAGAGTTGTGGTGTCATGACCGAGATCCTCCAGAGTAGGTATCCCATAATTCTTGTCATGGTTTTCTGAACAAGGCGTCTTCACATCTGTGACAAGAGAAATTATATTTTAATCCACCACTGCTCAAGTTTAACAGCTGTATGTTAGCTTTAAATGTTTTTGAATGCTTACATTTACTGGTTTACTGTTTGTTTCTATGAAGACATTATAACAATTCACTGGCATGACACACTGTAGTTCGTAGTACCTTTAGTGTCTTCGATAGCTGGTGCAGGGATGGGTTTCTTAGGGTTACCTATAGCCTTCAATATTGTTCGAAAACGGTTATAAGTAAGGGGGGCCTTCCCATTGTTTTCCTCAATTATCCTATAAAGACATGACAGACAATAATATAAGGACACTAACCTGAAATCAGACATTTAAGAAGTAAAAACTGTAAGGAAACAATGTGTGATCCCCCCAAAATGTGTACATTTTCAATATGATTAATACCTGTCCATATCATGAATAGTGTGTGAGATTTTGTAGACGACTTCAACTCCATGTTCTTTGGCCAGTGTGGTCACCGTTTTGTCCCGGCTCAGGCTGTAGGGCTCTGTGTCGTACTCATAGGTTAACTTTGTGACTTTCCACTTCTCGAACAGCTTTGGGAACACTTCCTCGGGCTTCCCTCGCACAACAAACAGCCTAAAGGAGTCAACACACACCAATATGACAACATAACAATAAGTGTATGTGTTTTAATATTTGTGAGACTGTTGCCCTTTTGTCTCTACCTGGAGTTGAGTTTCCTGAGGCTGCAGTCCAGGTCTTTGAGGCATCCAATGAGAAATCTCCAGCGGTTGATACCCACAAGGGTGTTGTTATAAAGGTACGGGTCCAGGATGAACACAGGGTACAGCTCCTTACAGTCCCTCAGAGCAGCCATCAGAGCTGGGTTGTCATGCAGCCTGAGTCCCTTGCGGAACCAGTGAATACAAGTATGAGCCATGCCTGTGAACACATAGGAGGCAGACATTTCTTTAGACTTTTTTATTTTTATTGCACTGAGCCCTGAAGGTGAAATGTGGGTAGCTACACAGACATGAAATGCAAAAAGTAAACTGGGTGCTAAGTTAACAGCTTTACAAGTAAGTCTAAAACAAACTGCAGTAGTATTTGCACGTTTGTGTTGCATTTCTGGCAATTGTAACATAATTAGCTTAAAAGTACATTTATTTTCACAAATTTGCTTGAAATGTAGTCGTGTGGTGATGTGGAATATCTCGACCTAAAATGAAATGCATTCAGCTGTTTTTGAACAATAGGAAGACACAGTTGTAGAATAATTTCATAGATGTGTCGACACAGAACTAATACAACTAACGCATAATATGATAACAACTGTCTAAGTGTCTAAAATGTACATGGAAGAGTTAGAGCCACATAATGCACAGTTTTGTAGTCAGACTTTACCGTAATTCTGGCTCAAAACAGTTACAATCCGCTTGGTTTATTGAGAGGTCTGCGTTTTGTAACCAGCACGTTGATTTGTTTTATAAAACCGGAAGCTCTGCAACGTCTGCAGCTAAATCAGCCAATCAGATGACAGAAGCGCCACACGTTGCCCATGCTGTCTGTCCACCAGAGGCCCCAATTTTGCAAACAAGACCAGCTATACTGCACGTCACCTCGATTAAAATATGTTTTTTAAATGCGGCCGAGGCTAGATTATTGAATGAAATTGTACAAGCGATGTATTTTTCAAGTTTTACAATCAATAAGAGATGAATAAAAATTCGTACAAGGGAAGAAAAACCCCCAATAATGACACCCTCTCTACGTCATCCAGCAGCCCCGCTCAGATCCCGTTCAACAGATCAAGTTTTCATGCTGAGAATCCCGCCAGCTCATCGTAGCTCGCCGTGATCGTATAGTGGTTAGTACTCTGCGTTGTGGCCGCAGCAACCCCGGTTCGAATCCGGGTCACGGCATTGCGGTAACAATGTCACGGCAGATGGGCTGTATTTTGAAAAATATTTTGTTGGAAATGTTTTGTGAATGTACGAAATAAGTACTTTTTTTCTCCATGGACATATATTAAACATTAAAAACAAGCATGGCGTTATCAGTGGTAAAAATATGTAACCCAGACTATATTTACTCTCAAGTAGTGAACTGTAGCCTAAAATAAAACACGTTCGTTACATGTCGATTCTTGTTATACTGCTTTAAAATAATAACTTTTTAAGAAATCATAATTGTATGTATTTTTTACATTTATCTGACAGAACTCCAAATCGCCGTTCAGCTACTTGTAACTGTCTTTATGGGTTAAGAAATACATCGAAATACAAACATTGTAAAACGCACCTTGTCAACGCTGAAAACAAGGCTGTTTCCCAATACATCGAAATACAAACATTGTAAAACGCACCTTGTCAACGCTGAAAACAAGGCTGTTTCCCCGCAGAATAATAATGATTTTATACGTTTCTGTACTGATGTGTAAATTAAGTGTTCACCATGCAGGAGTTAACATACATCTACCGCGGGAAACATGTCCTACACACCATAATTGGCTAATCCAAAACATAACAATAGTAAAACACTAAAAAGGATACTTTCCCTGCACCATATCGCCTTCTTACACACTTTCTTATAGACCTTCTTCTTTACATTTTGCTAACAAAAGGCCATCTCACATATGCATATTTTTGCTACAGTAAGGCCTGCCTTTTTAACTTAGTGGACTATGTTTCTAAAGAATAGTACAACGATCTGAATATTTTGACATACAGCACTTTGTTTTCTCCCACTTCCTTGTTATACCGTAAAGCCCCTTAGAGGGAGACACAACAGTAAGGGTAACTGGAAGACCACACTTTTAAAAAGTTACTCTTACAACAAAACTTGTATTTGCAGTAATCAAATAAGTAGTCTCATACAAGCACTTACATGAAATGACCCAAGAACTGTTGTCATGGGGTTTTTGCATGTAACTGTAACCTTTTAAGCAAACCATTAAATCCCCATTATTAATCAATCGATGCGTTTTACTTTACTCGGTAGATTTGTGAACGTTTTCATTGTCATTACTTTAATAAAAGCAATATATTTCGATGTCAAATGGACTTTAATGTTAATCTTACTCCGTTTACATGAGACCTACTCATGGAGCCTTCTGCCTGCACCACGAGTATGATTCCGTTTTTGGCGGATCATTGCCATCAGCCCATCGTAGCTCGCCGTGATCGTATAGTGGTTAGTACTCTGCGTTGTGGCCGCAGCAACCCCGGTTCGAATCCGGGTCACGGCATTGCGGTAACAATGTCACGGCAGATGGGCTCTCTTTTAAAAACATTACTAATGTACATTGGTGTGTACTGGATTAAAACGGAATCATTCCTTTTTCTGCATTTACAGATTTGTTCGCATTTAAAAAAGAAAACGTATGGTGGTTTGATTGGTGGGATTTAAGCAGCGTGGCCGACAGGTGCAAACGCATTACAACGGCTCAAAATGCCCTATACATTACATAATGCACACAATGTTAACAATATATTGTTCATCCTAATACTGTCAGTACTGCCCTAACTGCACATTGCACATTGTAACCAAGCGGCAAACTCTGGGGCAGAGCAGGGAGGCCAATAAGGAAGTGCCTCAAACTGCAGTTCATCTAGTGGCCAGTAGGAGCAGTCTGCAGAAGGGAGCAATTTCCATAGACCCCCATGTTAAAATGCCCAAATTTAGCAGAAGCAGAATTAAACATGTTTACATCGTTGTTCAAAAAACCATATTCTCTGTATAGTTAGATCCCCCCTTCATGACTATGGATTGGGGGGTGAATTTCTTCTCAACTCAGCTGTTTAATTAATATTCAGTCTTAAAGTTATGCATAAATTAGGGCGTGGTCACATTGAGTGACAGCTCTGTCCAGTGCCAAGCTTACTGTCTCTCTGCTAGCAGCTCCGTGATGCTACAGGCACTCTGCCTGCTCAGTTCATCCGGGGGACATAACTTGAACTCGGCCGTGTTTGTTTGTTTTTCATGCTTATATCGGACTATTGTGGCTCGCTCTGCGGTTAAAACAGACGGTGCATGAATGCGGTTTTGCGGTAAGTGAAATGTGAGTACTTTATTTATGTTTTCATGATTTTAATCAGCTACGTAATGAATGTTAAGGCTTGGGTTAGCATGTACGCGAGTGGTAGCTAGCTACATCTGTGCTAACGATGCTGATCGTAGCCTCCAAGTTAGAACGAAATAGAGAAGTGTTAAGCGTTAAGTTGGATAATACTGTAGAACAAACGGCTTCTGTTTGAGGTTGGTAAAATAAGGTCATCCTTGCAAGAGATATTTGATTATGTAGGTCAGTGGTTCTCAACCTGTGGTACGCGTACCACTGGTGGTACGCCAGCTCCCGCTAGTGGTACGTGGAAACCAGCTCGAGTGAGCTAGAATTTTAAAATACACAACCGGAAAAAATGTGCCACTTCCTTACAGAGCCTTCCACAGATGACATTTTTTTAATGGATTTTTTGTCAAAGCACTTAAGATATTCATTGCTATCGGGATGTTAAGAGCATTCATGGAATATAACAAAAAGTGTATCTCGAGCCGGTTTCTCAAACTTACCTACCCCACCTTTAACCTTTACACATAACACAGACATATAAAATACAGAACACACAAGTAAGTAAACAAAAAGACGAAAAGCAGTCACTACATTGTGAACATTTGGGACATTAAGGTCCACTATTATTACTGCAAGAGCAGCTGATGGTAAGGACCTCAGACAACTTCAATTTAAAACAGGCTATAGGGACAAGTGCCATCAGTTTGAGGCTTGATTAAATAACATTAATACAAAAATAAATCATACTATCAAAATACTACAACGAATGAAAATAAGCTTGAGATAATTGAAACTGTGGTTTAAATTAGTTCTAATAGGCTATTGCTGTTTTTAGATTTAGAAACGAAAACATTTTTTTAATTTTATTTCGGGCGTTGCTGATTAACGACCTTACTACCCGCTAACGTTGCAAGCAAGCTAAAGAAAGAAGAAAGCTGAATGATGTTAAAAACGTGGCTCAAAACGGGAGATATTCAGAAGAGAGGTACAGAGGAGAATATTACCAGCGAAAGTGAACAAGTGAATGAGGAGGAGGACAGTCATCAACCGAGCACAAGCGCAGGCTCCGCAAGCAACGCAAAAGTGATATGCACAGCCGCTGTGATGGAGGAGAGAAGTGACTCAGGAAGAAGACATTTTGCTCAAATAATGGAGAGAAGGCTGTGACCTC
>NW_011366629.1:0-4044 GCF_000735185.1 Notothenia coriiceps | reverse complement strand
ATGCTGACATGTCCCACCTACTGTGGATATTCACAGGCGTTATTCATCGTTTTTTCTTTTTAGTCACATTTTCTCTCTTTCTAGTTTCTGCTGGTGCCAGGGTTTGGAATGGCTCTTGGTATTTCACTCAATACAAGCCAAAGCAAAACAACTCGCATCTCAAAGGAGTGAGGTATCCCGTGAGTCCAGCTCCTCACCGTCACCTGTTAGGCCACATGACTGAGGTTATAATAGACCCTGTAAAGGAGAGCCGCTGCCATTCAGGGATTGTGCTCCGAGACATTTTCATTGCAGTAAAAGCCCCGTTGGAAACATGTGATTATACTGCATGGCCACTTTAATCTCAGCCTTCACTTTCATAACTCCTCCAGACCTGGCTCACAGTCAGGGCAGGAGTGACATGTCCTCACATTCAACCTAGCTTGTTATAAACAGTGGATTAAGAAGTGTCTCATCTTAAGGAGGTATGTCCTGATTTGACCAGGGAGCTCACAAAGCTCTGCAGCAGCCAAAACACACACCTCCGAGATTAACTAAACTTTGTTTTAAAGAATATTTCAATGTGGGGGTTGGACAGCGGCTCTTCTCCCTCCGCAGGCTGAGGAGGTTCAACATGGACTCCAGGATACTCTGCAACTTCTACAGGCGCACCATATAGAGTATCCGGACTGGCTGCATCACGGCCTGGTATACGGCAGCTGCACCGCCCTCAATCGTAAGGCTTTACAGAGGGTGGTGAAAACTGCAGAGAACATCACCAGGACGGAGCTGCCATCCATGGAGGACCTTTACTCCCAGCGGCTCAGGAAGAAAGCCCTCAGGATTATCAAAGACCCCCATCACCCCAGCCACAAACTGTTCAGTCTGCTGCCGGCGCTACCGCAGCATCCGGACTAAAACCACCAGACTCAGGGACAGTTTCATACCACAGGCAATAAGACCGTTAAACACCTGAACTTTGAAACAACATCCACAATATTCATCTGGCTGCTACTTCAAAATGATTTATCTGTTTGCCCTAGGCTCTGGAACACTCTGCCCCTCCATGTGAGGTCGGCCCAGACCCTAGGGGTTTTTCAATCTTAAAACTCACGTCTTCTCTCTGGCCTTCTAGCCTTTTCTTATCAAGCTCCACTTTTGTGGAATCAGCTTCCAGTTTGTGTTCGGGCGGCCGACAGCCTATCTGTTTTATTGGTACGCTTACGACCTTCCTTTTGACAAAGCTTATAGCTGATGAAATAATCTAATAAGAGTGCATTGACGCAGATACGCTGTGCCTCTTCACCTACATGTTGGTTCTTGCTCTTTCACTTAAATCCTAAAAACGTGGATCTTATATTTAAAACTAAGGTTATTACTACTACTCATTCTTCTAAATCTTTTCTCTCTCTACTTCTCATAATCTCTACTCCTGTAATCTATTCTTTCTATCCTCTCTTTCTCCAAAACCCTTTTCCCTCTCTGACCTCTCAAGGTGTTATTAGAGGGAAACAGGTTTGCAGAATGGCTTACTCCGACCGGGGAGTGTTATGACCGTATTCACAGCGTACCTCCTTTCCTCTCATCAATTCCAACTAACCCCCAGTTTCCACCGGGTCCGTCTGCGCCCCGTTAGGGCTCAGAAGCGTCCCAGAAGCGGCTCGGCGCAGCGCTTCTCTGAAATTAGAATGAATCCTATTTTTGCCGTGGCGCAGCCGTAACGTAAGGTCGGGCAGGCAGCCCCCCCTCGCAGGAAGTGGAAAGGTGAGCATCCGAGCCAGGCCCATCCCCCACATATACTAATTTAGCTTCATCACAACACCTCCACTACGATACGCACAATGGACGAGGAGGTTTTCATCATGGAAGTGGAAAAACACACTATTTGATATGATGTAACCAATGGTTACTACAAGGACAACGTCATAAAGGACAAGGCCTGGTTTTTAGTCGCTGCAGTTTGTGGAGTGGAAGGTAACAACTACATATTAATGTTTTAAAGTTAATTAAACTCGAATCAATAACAAAACTGCGAGTCTGCACGCACGACGCTACGCTTCTGAAACGCTTCTGGGACGCGTCCGGTGGGTTATGGCGCTAGACCAAAACCGCGGCGCAGCCGTGACGCGGCGCAGCGCGGCGCAGACGGACCCAGTTGAAACTGGGGGTAAGGCTCCAGTGGGGACCTTGCTCCCTGCGTGTGCCTCTCCACCTCTGTTTCTTACTCTCTTACTTGCTGCCCTTTTACCTCAGCCTATTCTAAGGGAGTGCTTGCTCTTCCTTCTGTCTGTCTGTGTCTGTGTGTTCTCATGTTCCGATTAACCCGGCCTCCCCCAAATGTTCTTGTTTTGTGTCTATATCTACGCCGGGATCCGGAGTCGAGGCTGATCCTGTGGTCCTGTGCCCTGGATCCTCTATCCTGAGTTCTGGATCCTGAGTCCTGGACTTCGAGTTGTGGCTGAACCTGTCTCTGCGGTCCTGCCTGGGTCTCGTCATGCTGCCTCCCTGATGGCTCCCACAGGATTGTTGACATCCTTGTGGATTGCCATGTTCCCCTTTAAACTGTGGGTTTTCTCTGGAACTTTTTCCTTGTACGATGTGAGGGTCTAAGGACAGAGGGTGTCGTTTTTCTCATACTGATATTCTGCACATACTGTACTGTTGTATTTGCTGTAAAGTGTCTTTACTGTAGGGTATTTTTATTATATGTACAGCACTTTGGCTCGACCAAAAATCATTTAAAAATGTGCTATATAAATAAAACTTGATTTGATTAGATTTATTTACCTAATATATCATATTTCAATGACTTGCATATAGACTCTTATTTCCCTTTTTTTATCTGTCTTTATTGTGTTGCTCTGTTGGAGAAGCCTGTGACCTAAGATTTTCATCGACATAACTACACTGTAGCTATGTTCGTTTGACAAATAAAGAACCTTGAACCTTGAACCTTGAACCTTGGATGTAGCAGCTGTAGCAGGAATCTAATCCGTTTCCAGGATGATCTCTATCCTTCATAAAACATTTGTCATTGTTCAGCTGCAAAGAACACTGCAATGAAACCTTCATATGAAGCAGGTCAATGTGCCAGACACACATCATTTATTTATGTTAGAGCTAAAAATACTTTGCAGTTCATATGATTGAAACCATCTGTCAATCACTGTCTGTCAGCGCTAACTTCAACAAGTCAGATCTGAATCCTCTTCAGTGGAAGAGAGAACAAATCTTTTGTTGTCTTACTTAGGATCCCGTGGGCTGTTTGGACGGCTGTTGGTCCGGAGTCTGTTCTCCATTCCCATTGGCGGTCGCTCTGGTCCTGAACCTGGGCTAACCCGCCTGATGAAACAAAACAAAGCAAACAAACTCAGAACAGAGATAGCTATTTCATTCAAACAAATCTCAGATGAGATCACAGCAAGACAAGATTAACTATTATTAAAAACTGTGATAAGTAGTTTGGTAGAAAGGAATTGCTAAAAGCTCACAACAAGGTCTGTGTATTACCTTTAGATAAGATAAGATATACTTTATTGATCCAGAATTGGGCATTTCTGTTTAGAAACCATGATTTCTCGAAAGACACATTTCAGTTCAAATGTATTTATCACACACAAGCCAATGAGTTCCTTCACCTTGGAGCGAAGACGGACATCTCTACACACCTGATACCTCAAACACTCAGCAACTCACACCAACACATTCAAGGTTGAGAAATAGCACTACAGGTAGATGGTTTGATGTTCTACCTGGGTTCATCTGGAGACGGTTCCTGGGCGAGGCCATTGGTCTGCGCGGGGCTGTGGGCGGGGCTGTTCTCTGGACTCACTTCCTCTTTAGCACCATTTGTTGGTGGCAGCTCAAGGCTGGCCCTGACCCCCTCCCACTGCTGCGCCGCATTACGGATCGCCAGGCGCCGCTTCTCCTTCATGAACATGACAGACACACACACACACACACACACACACCGACACACACACACACACCGACACACACACGCACACACACAGACAGACCCCACATACGCAGAGACACAGGCAGACCCCCCCCAGGCAGACCCCC
>NW_011366628.1:0-3858 GCF_000735185.1 Notothenia coriiceps | reverse complement strand
TTATATGTATATATATATTTTTTAATGCTATTTTATTTCTATTTCACAGATGTTTTGGACTGTTTATTTCTAGTGTCTTAATTTCTCTTATGTGCATTGCTAGTTTTTTATACTGATGCAACGCAAACATTTCCCAAATTCGGATCAATAAAGTATCTATCTATCTATCAATCAATCAACCAACCTACCTACCTACCTACCTACCCATCTATCTGTCTGTCTATCTGTCTACCTATCCATCCACCTATCTATCTATCCATCTATCCATCTAACTATCTATCCATCTAACTAAATGTTGTGTAAATACTCGATTCTCTTTTTAATTTAAATAATAATTGATTAAATGTATATAGCGCCTTTCAAGAGACCCAAGGCTGCTTTACACGGTGAACAAACAAACGGGGCAAAATAATGAAGTAAAAAATGATTAGTCTACGCCAGCGTCCTCTCTCTCTGACATTTTTTTCACATCAAACTAAAACCCAAGAGACTGCCTCTCATCCCAGCTGTCCTAAAATCTCTCCAAACAAAGCAGCACAGCAGCAAAGGGTCATGGGAGACTTGGCCGTCCAGCTGTGAGACAGGAAGTGCGGACACAAGGGTGACCGGATGGTGGGAAAGTGATGCAATCTGATGCTTAACCTCTGAGTGTAGATGATAACTTATCTCAGCTTTGCATTGATGCGTGTAATTCACCTCAATTAGGAGACATTAGGACCGATTCGAACACTGGGAGACAATATGATGTTCCCCGTTAGAAGCTGCACTGTTCCATTATATCAGTCCATTAAAAAGGACAGAGGGATCTCCAGTGTCCCGGGATAAGCGTATAGGCTCATGACTGTGTGAAAGCAGTTGGTTATCACCCCTCGGGATCACCCTCAGCATGTTGGGAATGGCCTAAAATAGACCGGGGCTCATGTCCTCTGAGAATTGCCAGAGATTTACTCTCATAGCAACAACCAACACCAAAAGTTTCAAGCTTTTTTAGAAGCCAACTTCACATCAAACGGCTCGCTAATGCTCTCGAAAAAAAAAGTCAGAAGCGTAACCAGATGCAACTGTTTGACACATGTTGTCGAGCAATGGAGCCTCATGCACTTGATTAAAATAGAGATATGGCTAATAAACAAGCAGCTATAAAAGTTT
This sequence comes from Notothenia coriiceps, assembly GCF_000735185.1. Classification (NCBI taxonomy): domain Eukaryota; kingdom Metazoa; phylum Chordata; class Actinopteri; order Perciformes; family Nototheniidae; genus Notothenia; species Notothenia coriiceps. The sequence goes on along the minus strand of NW_011366628.1, from coordinate 2,709 downwards.
CACTTCCCTTTTACTATTGTATATTCTCCACTTCATAAGGCGTGAGACTGGACTAGCCCACAGAGAGATGGCATTGGTGAACTTGTGGCGCTTTTCCACTGCAGCGCGTAGCACGTTTTTTTTTGCGTTTCCACTAGGGGTAGTTCCGGCTCAGAGCTACTTTTTCACCTTTTTTACCTTTTTTCTGGCCCGCCAAAATCGAGGTTCTTACCGGGCCAACAACCGGGCTGAATATGCTAAACTAGTGACGTAAACACTCTCGACTGCTGAATAGTCAGAATAGCTGGCAAGGGGGCTACAACTACAACAACATGAACATATTTGACCGTGATGTAATTGTAACACGTTTCAAAATGATGCCGAAGTAACAACATACTGATACCGGTTAGTAAAAATCATGAATTAATGCTTTGACAAGTCTGCAGACAGACGGCAGGCGAAACACCTTTTAAAATGCGTGTTTTCTGAATGGAGATCAGCAAAGCGAACGCAATATATGCTCCGACCGTCCACACTCACAACAACAGCCTACAGACATAAATAAACCAGCGACTGTATTCACCATGACACAGACAGTCTATGGTTTGTACTTGTTTAACTGTTGTCTAGTTTCTGAACAGATATGAGGAGCTGTGAGCTCTGAGGGCTGACAGCTAACGGCTGATGTTGGTTTTGTGTTTCTCATTGAAGATGACGTCACGGCTCCGCCTACACTGCGTTACTATAGTTACTGCCCCAGCTACTAAACTGTAATGGAAACGCAGCATAAAGTGAGCCTGGCCTACCAAGGCCTAACCATACCGTGCTAAGCCGTGCGAGGCCCTGCAGTGGAAATGCGCCATTGGTTGCTGTTTTTGTGGGAAAAAAATGTGGAAAACTGGATGAAATGTCCTTTTATTTTGAAATAACGAGACCAGCTTATCAATGTAAAAAAGGGAGGACACAAACATCAGATAAAAGCGGTGGCTCTTGAGATTGTGGCTAAAAAAAAGGAAGAAACAAAACCCATGATCTTCACAAGTAAGTCAATCAGTGGTCTGCATCAGCCCTGATCAAAGGCCCCTGTCACACACCACAATATATCACACAACCAAAGCGCTTTAAAACAATTCGCTGTAGAAGCGGCTAAATTAAGAAAGAAAAGGCTGCTGCATTAGTGTTTGCAGATATAAACGGATTAGTAGCCAGACTCATCTAATTATTATCTGCCAGCATTTCCTCTGAATAAATGTAATCAGCATCAGCAAGAAAACACTTCTGTGTAAGCTAATACACACGAGAACATAATACCTCTATGTGAGAAAGGGTCTATTTCCTCAGGCCTACACATCCGCTCACGCCCTGCTAGAGCTGGTTGTTGTTCTGGGGGGCAAGTTTGCGTATAGCTACCAGGTCCAATGCAATCTGGGATCAAGGCAACAGCAAAATAAACCTTTACATTACCTCACCAGCTATGGAGAGCTCCAGGGGATTTCCCAATGACTAATCCAAGGATTCGTAAACATCGAGCACTACAGAACATTAAATCTGTTTTTTGTTTGGTTTTCTGTGGTGTCAGGCTTTACTTTGGTGCATTAAGGAGTCAGTAAAAGGCACAAGCACACAAAGAACTATAGCTGTACAACTGCAGCCTTCTGTAAAAAAGCTTTTGTTGCAGTCAAAATAGCAGATCATTTGTAAACCGCAAGATAATAATCCCAGGCAGCCTGTGTCACAGAGAGATGAAATGGATACTCTGGCTTCCTCTTCGTCTTCCTACATCCTGGCAAATATGAGCCCTAGGGCGCTGTCACAATAGGACTAAACAAGCCACTTGGGACACTCGTCTGGAAGAGCCACGTGTTGGGACTTGTGTGTGTGAGCATCCAGAGAGCGGGAGGCATTCCAGGTTGCATGGTGATGCCACGAAAAGGAAATAACTGCACAAATCAAGATGTTTGATAGGAGAGACAGGAACAACTTTTTCCACTGACATCCTCCCGTCTGTGCCGTATTTTTAATGTACAATGCCATGTGTTTTTATGCTACTGCAACACAAACATTTCCCAAATTGGGATCAATAAAGTACATCTTATCTTATCTTACATATTTGGATACTTTGCCTTATAAAACTGGGATATCTTTCAAAACATTGGCCTTTTACTTAAAGACACCATTTGGACGGTTAGAAAACAACAACATGCGTATTTACTAGGGATGCACGATATTGGTTTTTTGAAACCGATACCGATAACTTCCTGCTTCTCAAGACCGATACCGATACCCGATAATAATTTAATATATATATATTTAAATTTACCTGTTGCCTTTTTCCCTCCTCGTGGAACTTCTGCATTGCATTTGTTAATACAAATAGCAAGCAAACTATCTAACTCTGAAACTTTGAAATAGTCCCATACTACCGACGACATGTTTGTTTACTGTCCTGGCTTCACGGCCGCACACCATTTACGTCACAGCCAGGCCTGAGTTAGGGAGCGCTGGATTTGTGAAAAACTCCCCTCTTCCTAAACCACTAATACCACAGTACTGGCAAAACGGGAGGAGTCGAGTGAAAAACAAGCGCCCCTCATCCCAATCCCCCCACACCACAGTATTTCTTTATTTTTTTTTACCCAAAAGATATGTTGTATATTATCGGGGCTATTAAAACTTTTATCGGGTTTATCGGGATGACGTCATAATTCCTAATATCGGACCGATAATTAT
>NW_011366627.1:0-5492 GCF_000735185.1 Notothenia coriiceps | reverse complement strand
GAGAGTGTGTGTGTGTCTGTGTGTGAGAAAGATAGAGAGAGAGTGTGTGTGTGTGTGTGTGTGTGTGTGTGTGTGTGTGTGTGTGTGTGTGTGTGTGTGTGTGTGTGTGTGTGTGTGTGTGTGTGTGTGTGTGTGTGTGTGTGTGTGTGTGTGTATCTGGGTCATGCTTTGGCTCGGGGCTTCAGAGCTTTCAGAGGGATGCAAAAAGACAGATGTGGCTTTTCAAAACACATTTGCTCTTCTGATGTCTGACTGGATGAGTGAACACAAAATAAAGTGTATTATATATTGCAACAAAAAAAAAATGTTTCAACGTTAGCAATTATGACTTCCTTGAATATCAGATTGCTGTGTAAGTAGTAGTCAATTTATAAATAACTTGTGAATTATAATGCTATATTGCATACATAATTATCCATCTATGACTTTAGCTTATGTCTTTTTCTTCTTCTTTTAAGATTAAATACCATGGCTCATGTATTTTGTGCCTCTAATGTGACACGTTTAACTCTCTTCATACAGTGTTGTTGTGATTGAGCGATGCAGTTTAGCCTTGCTTTAACATCAAGCATTCACACTGCATTATCTTCAGGATTGAGGGGTTTTCCCAGTAAAGTCACAAACTGGGGGGAATGGGTCGGGTACAATTTGATTCCAACACAATGCTACTGTGGAGGAAATCTAATCAGATGACTCTGTACTCCAGTCGCAGAGTGTGTTACCTGTATCTCTGCAGACTCCTCATGGACCTCGGACAGACGGCTGTGCCGCTCTGACCTCCTGGGAATCCTTCTGTTCCTGTGTGAAGGTAGGTCTGGAGGAAGTATTTACTTTACTGAGGTACTAAAACAACACTTTATCCATCCAAATATGAAGATGTAACATGTTCCAAATTAGGGTTATATAATCATTTATGGTGTGTTTTAATATTTGATATACTGTTGGGCATAAAAAGCGTATAAAAGCTTTGTCTCTGTATCTATATACTTGAAAACGACCTTGTTTTCAAGTACCTGCACTTAGTTAGGCTTTGTAGGTCTGTCACACAGCCATGCCCAACAGATCTTTCATTTCTTGTCCTTTTTGTATTTAAAGCTCATTATAAATGTTTCTGCACAGGGAAAGCCATTTACTCTGCATGGCAGCTGAAATGGATCAGAGTACCATGCATGGACATCAGGCCCGGTTCTGGGAGGAGATCCCGGAAGCACAAAGGTAAATATACAACATGTTAAGTAGGAGTGTAACATGTATAAGATGACGTTAACCCGTTTTTATCTTATTTTTTATTCTCATGGTGACGGTGTTCACAGTTTTTCGGGCAGTCGCTCTGTACGTCCACTTCTCACACGGCTACACTATCTGGATCACGGCTAAAACCTGAGTGGAGGGTGCTCTCAATGTGGCTCTTTTTCTTGTCACAGCAGCATGTTAACAAGGGATTGCACATTTAAACTGGCATACAAATAAACATAATCACTATATATGCATATCTATTCTAAAATGATTCTAAAGGGATTTTAATTATACTTATTACTTATGTTGAGCAGGGCTTTTACTTGTATCAGAGTATTTTTACTATTTGGTATAACTACTCTTACCTGGGTATGATATCTGAAACTCTCTGTCTCTAAAGTGATGCATGTTTGTTTTGTAAAAGTCCATTCCAAAATTCCTTTCTTGTGAAAAATAAAAAGTATTATTCCAAGTAAATCAAACTCTGCTGGGATGGTTTGCTTTAAATCCTGTGGAAAACGCATAACACTACAACTAATCATCAAACACCTCGGCTTACAGGGTAAGTTTCCTATTTTTAAGAGAAGGAGAACCCCCGAAAGCACAATGGGTCCTCTTCAATGAGATACAAAAGGGGCCTTGACATGACGGTTGAAGCACTTACACTTCCTTCCCCGGAAACAAAAGGTTTTCAGGTAGTTTGAAGTTCATATCTGCTCTTCCGCCTTTAGTTTGTCTACCGCCTGCAGAACTGTTACTCGTCTGTCAATATGGATGGACTGACTCTGTTTTATTCTCTGATTCTGCCCCTCTGTTTCGGCTCTGAAGGTACAGTACAGGAGCTTTTCTTTGTCAGTTTGTACTTTGTTAGATAAGGAGTCAAATGTCCTTTTGAATTCACTTCTTAACCTTTCATGCAGTGACTATAATGAAAACCATCGGGAGGGAACCAGACGTCACTGAAATATGTGTTAATACTACACTGAGTGCCATCACAATGATAGTGTGTAAGATCAGAACAGAAAGGAGTGAAGAGTGTCTTCTGCTGTTTGAACCGATAGAGGGCTTCGTGCAACCATGTGACTCCAGGTTCTCTCTGAAGACGGAGAATCAGACTGTGTTTCTCCACCTGATGAATTTAACACCAGTGGATAGTGGGAAGCACACCTGTGAATGTTCTCATAATGGAGGAACAGATATCATGCATCTGAACATCACTGTGGAAGGTAAATGTAGATTGTAAAAACGTTTGCATGATGTCTACTTGGTGCAAGTGTTCTTTTTCTAACCATTTTCTTTTCTTTAAGATGTTTATTTAGAGGATGTAGACGGCATCATTTTCCCTCAAATACAGATTCCAGGTATTTTGATTGGTGCAGCTGTATTCATCATCATAACTGCAGTGACCATCTGGTGTGTCTGCAGGAGAATACATCAAGGGTGAGAGACTTCTTTAATATTCAGAATATCTCTCAAAGATATGCTTTATTTTCTGTTTGTATTTGATGTTTTACTAACCCTTCCTTTCTTGAAAGTGTCTGTTCAAGGTCAGCCACATCTGGATCATCTGTGTGTGAGAATCCCGGTAATTTGGTGAGTGATGCTTTCTTTAAACTCAGAAAGCAGTCAGTAGATGTGTATAAAATAATATATAAATGATGCACAAAACCTATATGTCACACTACAGGAAAGGTAAAGCCCTAAAAGCACATTAGGACCTCTTTAAAACAAGTATTGCATAAAGATTAGTATTTTCCCAGGATGGAGATGACCCTGATGACCCCTACACAGCCCTCCAACAGCCAGACAGTGATCTCTACCAGAGTGTCTCTAATTCAGCCGACAGAGAGACGGGTGCTTTGGAGAGCCAGAAGAAACACGGCAGAGAGACTGATGCAAGCTGCAAACTCTATGCTAACATGTAACCAAAATTAGCATATCACTTGTTTTTAAATCCTTGGTATAGTTGTTTTTTGTAAATGTTTCTTGTTCTCAGAATCTTAGTTGATGAACTAATTGACAAATTGTGTTTTTTGCCATTACTTCAGCTTTTTGTGTTTAATTCTTGGAATTTAAAAATAAATTGCAACTGCTTGATTGTAAACTAAATCATTAAAACACCTTAATACTCTAATATTGAAGAACAGTGTGTTTGTTGATGTGAACAAAGTGCTTGAAGTGAGATATGTTTTTGTAGCTTTTAAGAAAACTCTGCCAAATGCAGACGACACCCTGGTTTACTTGTTGAAGACACGAGGAACCAACATTGCATCGAGTTGCAGCTTTCTATTCACAGCCCGAGCTCAGGCCTCTAAATATGGGATGACCACAGAGCAGACACCTCAGTATTAGCAAGTTTTGTGACGTACAACTCAAACTAACCTCAAGACCAAAGCATGCTACGCTTGTAGACCTGCTGATCTGCATCGACACCGGCATAAGAAGTGTTAAGATTCAGTAAGAGTGTCGTCATTTGAAAGCAGAAGCTCCTGAGAGCACTTCCTTTAATGACATTTCCCACCTCCTGTGAGAGTGAGAGGTTTAGGTGTTCAGAGATGTGCGTCCTCTTCTCTTCAGAACAGGATCCACTCGCTTCTTGACCGGTATGGAGGCAAAATGGAGACTGTTCTTCGTTCTGCTTCTGCCACTGACTGCGTGCGAAGGTAATGAACAGAAAACACGTTTTTAAAAATGTATGCAGGTTGTTTTTATCTGTCTTTGGTTTAAAGAGGACAACTTACAGTTTCAGTTTTCTTTAGTGGGATTACAATATAATTTAGTCACAAAATCTACAACAACAGCTGCTAACTCAAACTTTCTGCATTTCTTTTTTTTTAAGGTTAATATCTGCTCTTTCACCTTTAATAGAGTTTAAAGAGTACAGATTATGATCATTTTCAGGTTCATATTTGTATTTTGTGCCTCTACTGGGACATGTCTCCATGCTTTAATGTTCAAAAAGCTCCTCTTTTCACCCTCTGTCTGAAACCAGAGCCCATCTGCTCTGATTGGTTAGCTGGCCGACTCAGTTGTGATTGATCACAATTTAGAGATTATGCTAGTTTTGCAATATACAAAAAAAATCCTCATAAGCTTCTTAACTTTTGTTTTTTTGCAGTGACTATAGTGAAAACCATCGGGAGAGGACCAGACGTCACTGAAATATGTGTTAATACTACACTGAGTCCCATCATAATCATAATGTGTAAGATCAGAACAGAAAGGAGCGGAGCAGAGTGTTTTCTGCAGTATGAACCGATAGAGGGCTTCGAGCAACAATGTGACTCCAGGTTCTCTCTGAAGACGGAGAATCAGACTGTGTTTCTCCACCTGATGAATTTAACAGCAGAGGATAGTGGGAACCACACCTGTGAATGTTCTTATCCTGAGGGAACATATATCTACCATCTGAACATCACTGTGGAAGGTAAATGCAATATTACATCAAACTGTGTGTACATTCTTACAAATAGAGCGAATACCAGTTTCACATTTCTAACAATCATGTTTTTCTTTATTACATTTTAGAAGACAGAGAGGAAAGCAGTTCAACACAAATGCAGATTCCAGGTATTTTGATTGGTGCAGCTGTATTCATCATCATAACTGCAGTTACCATCTGGTGTGTCTGCAGGAGAATACATCAAGGGTGAGAGACTTCTTTAATATTCAGAATATCTCTCAAAGATATGCTTTATTTTCTGTGTATTTGATGTTTAACTGACTCTTCCTTTCTTTAAAGTGTCTGTTCAAGGTCAGCCACATCTGGATCATCTGTGTGTGAGAATCCCGGTAATTTGGTGAGTGATGCTTTCTTTAAACTCAGAAAGCAGTCAGTAGCTGTGTATAAAATAATATATAAATGATGCACAAAACCTATATATCACACTACAGGAAAGGTAAAGCCCTAAAAGCATTTTAGGGCCTCTTTAAAACAAGTATTGCATTAAGATTAGTATTTGTCCAGGATGGAGATGACCCTGATGACCCCTACACAGCCCTCCAACAGCCAGACAGTGATCTCTACCAGAGTGTCTCTAATTCAGCCGGCAGAGAGACGGGTGCTTTGGAGAGCCAGAAGAAACACGGCAGAGAGACTGATGCAAGCTGCAAACTCTATGCTAACATGTAACCAAAGATCAAGAGAACAGCTCTGTATAACATGTTGACACTTTTGAGATGATCCTACAATAATATCCCTTTTTGTCATTAACAAATCCGCGTTGATTATTCAAACTTTTTGGGTTTAATGATGG
>NW_011366626.1:2279-4484 GCF_000735185.1 Notothenia coriiceps | reverse complement strand
CATCAATCCATGCCGGTTGATCAAGTTTGATAAGCCCACCCTAACCTTCCCTTATATTGTAAAGCGATTTTGAGTCCTTGAAAAGCCCTATTCAAATATAATATAATGTATTATTATTATTATACTGACAGGTATCAGATCTTGCTGTGTAAAATAATCTCCCTGAGAGGTGTCACTTGTGATGTCGTCTGTGTGGTCTACAGTGAATGTATTCCTGACAGCAACAGGTGATAAGAATCAAAGGTTCCCAGAGGACCGCCATAGGAAATGCATGCGGGCCATTTTTGACCCACTTATGGAAGCTTGAGGTGAAATACAAAAACTACAATTTCTTAAAATTTAAATAAAAAATTTGAATAGCTGGAATATGAAATGATACAAAAAATGTAATTAAAAAGATACTAAAAGAAAACCACCTCACCGGGTCAAAAAAGACCCACTTATGCATCTAAGGCACATGTGTCAAACTCAAGGCCCGGGGGCCAAATCGGGCCCTTGGTGGATTTAATTTCGGCCCGTGTAAAAATGTAATCATAAGAAATGACTCTGGAAAAGCTGCAGATAGAGCCATAAGAAATGAATGCAACTGATTATTTAATGTTGTTTTTATAGGCAATCATTGAAGCTTTGTTAGTTCCAGGTTTAATATGTGCAATAAGTTCATTTCAGTTCATATCTGTTCCCATGTTTTGTCCACCTGAGCCTGCACACTTTATGTGAGCATTCTGCTGCACATTAAAGTAAAAAGTCGTGTTGAAATAGCAGATTTCTTTTGAAGGCAAACTACTTCTGACTCCCATATTGACGAATACACAAACCCTCCACTGTGTAACACCTCTGTATAATCATGGGAGTAGAGCGATACATCTTCTCATATTAAAGGGTAACCTCAACGTGTTTCTCAGCTAAACTTTCATTCCTATCAAAGGTTTGTGCAGCTTTTTAGTGGGAAATTAAAGCACTTAAGGTACCTTAAAAGAAATCAAGCCAAACAATTAACTAAATACACATTGAATCACCTGTTCTGATACAATTGATATATTTATTTTTACCAAAGATACAGAGTGTTTTTGGCAGAAACATTGCTTTTGGGAGGACTTGAGCTCTATCTATCTTATATTTCAGTTGTTTCTTAAATAAGCACTGGGCAGCTGTCTCATTTAAGTGAATAAAAGTAGAAAATCCGACTTGACAGCATCAGTCAACAGATTTGAAAAAGGACTATACAGAATTTAAGTGCTGGTTGTCCAGTGTGTTTGAAGACTCACCCCGTTGGAGCTGTTGAGGAGCTGGTTGAAGGTGTTGTGGACGGCCTGGTAACTCTCCAGCTCCGTCTGACACAGCGAGACGAGGTAATCCTTCACCTGCTCGTAGATCCTGCCGTCTAACACCTGCACACAAATATCCCCCCTATAAGTTTCCGGAGAACACGTTTGATCTTCCACCAGACACACATTCAACCACTCAGAGTGACGGTCAGCCTCACCTTGATGCAGTCCATGAGGTCTGTGTTGTAGTAGCGCTGCTGGTGAGCGTTAGCGGCTGCTAGCATGAGAATGTAGTCGTTACGGGCGTGTGTTGCTTTGGAGTTGCACTCGCTTCTCTTGGCTTTCAGCTGGGAAATGAAAGTGTATAACTGATGAGATGCAACACCAACATGTAACAAAATGTGGGGCAGTTGAGAGATATCTAAATCTCATACCTTGACGGTTGCTCTCTGAAGACTGGATCTGGACTGGAAGAGACTTAGCCTGGACCTGGGAAGAAGTTTCACATCAACACTATTTCAATATTTCTTAAAGTTGTAGTTTTGAATATACACAGCACAGAGGACCAGGAGGCTAGCTGCTAGCATACGGCTTAAAACACTTATGTTTTGTTGGGAAACACGGCTTTCTTATATGTCTAATACAGCTGGTTTGAAGAAATCTGCCTTCCTCTGCTATATTTCCCACAGAGAACAATGATCATTAAGCTGCAACCACTAATTCTAAATCAATTTTTAGCACGAATGCATGTGAATAAGCAAGAACTGCAAATAACTGCATCTATAGTCCAACAGAAACTGAACCAATATTGTAAAGTACGCTTTTGAAAACTCAACATTTGACTATTTGTAAGAGACAATGAGACAAAGGAATCCATCAGTGTGTGTGTGTGTGTGTGTGTGTGTGTGTGTGTGTGTGTGTGTGTGTGTGTGTGTGC
>NW_011366626.1:0-2187 GCF_000735185.1 Notothenia coriiceps | reverse complement strand
ACCAGAATAAGGACGGTTGTAGGGGAGCAACCTGATTACTGCTGAATGTATTCAGAGTATACAGTCACCAGGTTACTTGAGTGCATTCAGAAGTATTCCCCGATGACCTGCATAACCTAGTTGTACTGTTTTTCTAAATGTTAACACATTGATTGAACAGAAAGCAACTACACATTGCAACAGACACGTAGGAAGGGAAGATTGTGCAATGATTTAGCAAAAGAAAAAAACGTTGAAGAACCACAGACAGTGAATGATCCAACTTCACTTCTCTGCACCTCAATGAGCTGAAGTCCCTCTGCAGACACTATGAAGAATGTGTGTGTTTACACATGAGGCCTGAAGTAGTATTTGTAGTATTAGAATGAGTGCCAACCCAGCTGCTAAGCCTTTCCGGCAGCAGAGCTTCACCATCGCTCTATAATAAACTCTCCTGATGGGCAGAGAAATGTCTGCAATGTGGAGAGGCAAAGAGCCAGCTGGTAATGTGTGCCAGGACTAAACGTGGAGAAGAGATATCTGAATATCAGACGCCTGTAGGGTGGAAACTAAAGGGTGCTACCCTCATTGATTAGTTTGATAAGTAGTTTGTTTTTCACCTCAAAAACATCTTTGGCTTATTGTTGCTTCACTCGGATGTTATCAAACAAAATCAAGCAATCTGATTGGTTGTTAGCCGTGATATAATGAGCGTATATCACGGGTAAAATTGTAGTTTGCAGTATCCCTCCGCGTCTGAGAAACACCACGCCCCTTAGCTGTGATATAATGACCATATACCACGGCCTGTAGTGAGCTATTGCTTAAATATACCATTGGGCATGATTGGTGACATCACAGATATAATTAAAACGTGGGTCCAATATGCAACTTACACAAGTGTCCTGTGGAAACATCTTGTGTCCACGTGACATAGATTCAGGATTTTGCAGTGAGGAAAAAGTAGTGTATGTGATTCTAAAAAGGTTTAATCGAAAACAGGTTTTTTTTTTTTCTACATGGCTCAAACTTCTCTGGAGTTTTCCGTTTAAGGAATTTGGTCAGAAAAAAGTAATGAGGTGGTTAGAGAATTGTGAAAAACTGTGAATAAAAAGACCCACAAGCCTAGAGTGCTGTATTGCAATTGCTTTTCTTGTATAAAGATGTAAGATATTTACTACAGTATAATGTCATGCAAGAAAAAGCCAAGAATCCTCACACAGGGAAAGTTACAAACATCGAATCCTTGGTATTTTGTCTCGAACATTCACTGAAATGATCATTTAATCATCAAATGAATTGCTTTGTAACTTGACGAATCGTTTCAGCTCTAGTTGTTTGTAGAACTTGTTTGCTCTTACAAACAATTGTCAATTGATTGGTACTATTTCTTTTATAAAGTAAACTCTTAATTGAAATGTGATGTTTCCTGTGCAGCAGCGACCACTTTAAAAGTTGCTTATTCAACTCGGGATAACATCAGTCACTCTAATAATCACAGTAGAGTATTTTGGTTCGTACTTGGCGTCCAGCTCGGCCTTCTCTCGGACGGCCTGAGCCATGGTCTCGGCCTCCTGGTATTTCTTCCGGCTCTTCGTCAGCTCCTTCACGGAATCCTGCAGCTCCGCTTGAACCACCGTCAGCTGATCAATACACTGAGGATGGAGACATTTAAGTTTTACATTTAAGGAAATTATTATTATTCCTGCAATGCATCACCTGAAAAGTATGCAAATCCCTGTGTGGTGAGTGGTGTCAGGATGGTGCGGGATATAGGGGTGCAAGAACTAATCGACTTAATCGATTAAAATCGATGACCAAATTAGTTGCCAACTAATTCAGTCGTCGATTCGTTGGTGACGTCATCACGTGTGTTTTACGCGCCGTTAAGCTCCAACGTTATCGATCTTTTTATCGGTAATGGAGACATTTAAAAAATATATGTCATGTATTATTGCTAAATAAACATTATATCGCAGTCTTAGTGTCGCCAACTTGTTTCTAATATGCAAAAAGAAAACAAAAATGCGTCTATGATGTATTTTCGATCAGACGAGATCTCTCTCCCCCGTCTGTGTGCGAGGGGGCGGGGCAGTTTACACACACATGCAGCTGCTACATGCAGCAACACACTGCGGAGATGGCGGAGAGAACGCGCTCCGAGGTGTGGTTAAACTTCACCCGTCTTGATGCGGGTAATGACTTACG
>NW_011366625.1:0-4221 GCF_000735185.1 Notothenia coriiceps | reverse complement strand
TGTGTGAGTTCAGCTGTGCTCTTTACTCTGATGATTGTCGTACCAACACACCAAATCAAGTCATCATTAAGTACTCTGATGATACTGCAATAATATCTCTGCTCAGTAACACAGACGACCCTGAGCTGCATTGTCATCCATACAGATGAAATCAAGCAGGGAGCTTCATACAAATACTTGGGTGTAATGATTGACCATCTGCTGTCATGGAAGGATCACATTGAATATCTGTGCAAAAGGACAAAACAAAGAATTTATTTTCTCCGCCGTCTTAGGTCTTTTGGGGCGAGCAGAGAAATTATTCTGTTGTTCTTTACATTGTGCTGTTATGTTAACTGTTTGTTGTTTGTGTTTCATGTATTGTGTCTGGATATTTGTCTGTTGATGTTGGACATGGAGCTGCTGTGACGCAAGTCAAATTTCAGACTTGATCTGACCAATAAAGTATTATCGTATCGTATCGTATAAGCTGTCAAATTAAATTAAGTAAGTGTACTTTGTTACTGAATACCACTGTCAGTGGTTCAATACATTCACAAAAAACACCATGACATAACTCTCTTATGATACGGACCCACGCTAACAGCTCATGGACTAGTGCTGCTGCTGCTGCTGCTGCCCTTCATAATGTGTTACAACTCATAAAGCAATATTGCCACCACGAAATTCCACAACATTAATATTGATGTTGATTGATGCTATAAAACTCCAGATTACATGGAATTAAAATACGTTTTACCGGCGGTCTTCAATCAATTTTAATACAGTACTTATGCATGGCAACTTTGGCCAAAGGTAAGCCAACAAAAACACTAATAGTTCAATATCAAACTATTTTCTTTCACTGAGAAATGTCTTCCATTACTCCAATACAAATGATTGTGAATGAAGCTTTGATTGTGGTGCTCAAGCAATGGAACAAAAATACATTTGAAGAAGTCACCTGCAACAGGCAGATTGGTGTGTTGTGATGAAAACACAGCCTGGAGATAAAGCTCTTGATTTACCTATTCATTTACATTCCAACCATCACCTGTGGTCACAAGCTTCAGGAAGTCATTGAAACTCCACTGAGGATACAAGCAGCTAAAATGAGTTCCTTCCACTTTCAGTCATCTGATAAGGAGGCCTCTTGCTCCCCTCACAGGGGCGGTGTTCTGCACCCCCACCTGTCTCTGGCAACATTACACTGTATATGTATCAATCTGGACTAGAAAAGGACTTGGGATCCCCAAGCTGCTGGCTTGGTTAACGTGTTGCCTCTGATCGTCGCTGAGTCAACATGCCGGATATATTTAATAAGGAAGTATTCTTGGTTAAACGCAGTCCAATTAAGGGTGTTCGAGGCAAATTGCTGTGAGGTCTCTTAAAATTGTCTCAGAGAATGAAGTCTTTACTTAAAAGTGCTCTATTATTTCAGGTTCATATCAGTGTCTCCATGTTTTAATGTTCAAAAAGCTCTTTATTGTTCTCATACTGTCTGTGCTGCAGCACCTCTTTTCACCCTCTGTCTGAAACCAGAGCCCAGTCTGCTCTGATTGGTTAGCTGGCCGGCTCTGTTTTGATTGGTCAATCCCTTAGAGATGTTCCACCCCTTAGCCTATCCCGTACAATGTGTCGGAACACGTACATGTGTTACATAGTGATGTCACTGTGTGACAGAAGTAAACAAAGGAGTCCAGAGGAATTTTAGCCTTTGCAGACCACAAAAAACTACACACTACAGGAAAGGGAAAACCCCAATAGGCATAACAGGGCCTCGTACTTGACTAGATACCACCAACTGTAATGTATGTGAGTAAGTCTATTTTCACTTTATTAGCCATTTTCAATATTTATGTACAATATGAGCATGGCAGACTTTTAGAAGCGCCTCTCAGCATGAAGCAGTCCACCAAGACTCTGACTTTGAGCTCAGTGCTCAAATATGCTTTTATTAATACCTCTATGACAGGGTCGAAAACTAACGTTACAGAACACATGAGAATCTGATTTATGACTAAAGTGTTGATTGCATTTGACACAAGAGGCATACTTTGTAAAGGGAACACTAAGTGTACAGACATTTATGGAACCCTTATCAAATATAATTCAGCACAAAACCCTGTTCTGGGACATATTTGATACATGTTTGTCACAGATTATGAGCAATAATTACCGAGGGTAGGTCAGTAAACTCCTGGGTAAGGCTGAAGGCAGCAGCTAAGGATTTCTGTATTGTATTAATACATATTTTATTGATTCAATAATACATTTAGTCTCTAGTGTCAACAGATGTTGAATGCCTAACAGTTGTTTCCAGAGACCAAATCAACTCTATTTACAATGACATTAAATGGAAGGTAGCAATATTTCATATAGAACATTTCAACATTTTTAGATACACATTTTATGTTGTTGTATTCTCAGTTTTTCCACAGAGTCCTATTATTCCCTCTTCTTTAAGCAAAAAGTAGTATGCAATGTTCTTGTTTGCAATTCAACACCATCAAATGATTAGGCAGATGGGCTTTGTGTTAACGTTTTATGAAACTAACTGGCTTTATTGAAAACAATAATGAATGTTGTTGTACAGCTGCTGAACAGTGGGGGATGAAAAATGAAATGTTTATTCTCCTGCATGTTTTATTTTCAACATTAAATACAACCAGCTCTGCTTGAAACGTGAGAGCGAGGCGCTCTTCTTTACAATTGAATGTCAGTTACCACTCTTTCATAAATCAACTGCTGTTCCCTATGCCTGCTCTTTTCCTCTAGACAGCCCCCTCTAAAACGAATGCACCGAGCACGTACGTACACACACATCAAGTCAAACACACATTGATGGGGCTGCAGTATAATAGTGTAGGAATAATTTAGCATTTTACAAAATCAGGTTCCCTTGTTGAATCATCCCTCCAGACATCAGCCCCCTCTAGCTTAGAGGTGGAGATGCACAGTCATGTGACCGTGATGTAGTTTGTTTATACTCAATGAATCGTTAGCTTTTTACTTCTAGTGATTGCCTTTGCTCTTCAAAAACCATTCAAATGTTGTTAATATGTGGAAATTATCCTGCGGAACAAAATGTGCAAGTATTATAAAGGTGTGTTTTCCACTGAGCTTTTTTTTTGCAATGTATCGAAAACCAATGGAAACATCCCATTGCTTTTGCGAGCAATGGGATGTTTCCATCTTCCCAGTCTGCCCACGTCCTCCCTGCACCAATATATTTAGGTGGGAATGTTTTGCTCTCAGAAGACACATTTATTAATGATCAAAAAGACTAATTCCTTGTCTAACACTTTGTTAGTTCAGTATGTTATGTCCAGTAGCGTGGCGTGGGGAAAACATTTGAGGAAACCAATAATCTATGTCCCTTTTTGGCGGGGGGCAGGGGGGTCAATGTAATAACCTAACCAGATGAGTTATTACAGCGCCCGGTATCATTTTACACAAATGTGTATCATACAGATGCAGGACTTGCGCACAGCTGTTATCGAACCGACAGGTCCGCAGAAACTCTCTCGTCTTATTAATGTATGCATTTTCTTATTAATGTATGCAGCCAACCCCCCACCCAAATGCATAACCAGCCGCTTAATGCGCAGTGCGGATTCGGTAAT
This sequence comes from Notothenia coriiceps, assembly GCF_000735185.1. NCBI lineage: Eukaryota > Metazoa > Chordata > Actinopteri > Perciformes > Nototheniidae > Notothenia > Notothenia coriiceps. Next base: position 616 of record NW_011366625.1, on the reverse strand, counting down.
GAATAACAAATAAGCATTCATTCACAAACTAAATCAGGAGACCTTTAAAGTTTTACGTTCACATCAAAGTATCAGTACGTGTATGAAACACATCGTTTCTGTAATTAGCTCAGTCCTTAGTCTAAAAGTAAAAAAGAAGCGAAAGTTTCGTAAAATTATGTTTTACTAAATACTCAAGTTTTCCACTCTCCATAACTGCACTTGCTAGTGTTGCTACTGCCATCAGCGGTGATGACAGTATGAAGTTGATGCGATTTGATTGGAGTGATTAGTCAGGGGTTTGCCAAGGGAAGCCACCCGCCCTATGCCTTCCCTTGGCACGGCCCTGACTAATCATTACAAGTTGGCAGGGGCATGACAGTAGCCTCATCTGATTGGTCAATACATCAATTTTTTTTCACCAAGGGTTGCCAATTTTAGCTGGCCTACTCTCGCAACAGTTAGTGCAATATACTGTTTCCCCATGACATCTAGAGTGGCGCTGTTACCCTCTTTGTAAAATACTCAATGAGAGTGGGGTGAGATGGCAGCAACACACAGCATAGAATAATTACTGAAACAAAACAAAGTGTTTTTTTAATTTATTAAAATGATAACTACAGTCCGAAAAACAGGG
>NW_011366624.1:0-2486 GCF_000735185.1 Notothenia coriiceps | reverse complement strand
TGATCTCTATCAGTCATACAATTTTAAAACCTGATTTAAGTACAGCTCAATAAATTAATACATAGTATACTTGAAATACACTTACATGATCTCGGTCACTCAAATAACTATAAAGCCTGATTTAAATACAGGTTACGAATATAATGCTTAGTACACTTAAAATACAATTAAAGGTCGGGTAGGTAAGTTTGAGAAACCGGCTCGAGATACACTTTTTGTTATATTCCATGGAATGCTCTTAACCGAAATCGCATCATTTAAAATCGCGATTTCGGTTTAAAATCGATTAATCGTTCAGCCCTAGGTCAGACCATTGACAAAATCAGGTCAAAGAACCCTATTGGATTTTCAGGAATTGTATTATTATTATTGGTAGTAGTACTTATTTGTATTACATTTTTAAATACATTTGATTTATTTTGTATTATTATTCAGAAGATGAATCACAGTGTTGAAGGCCTAAACATGCCTCAAATATGGTGGAAATGTACATTTAATAGCGTTTTTACACACATGGTCAAATGGATCAAGAGCGCCACCGAGAACACCACCCGCTGATTTGCAAATGTCCGACGTGTATGAAACCTGGTAGGAATATGTAACGTGGAGAAGAGGAAAAAAAAGTATATTTGAGGAAAACCGCAATCCTATAAACTCCCTTTCTAAATATCCTTCTTGACTTGTTTCTTCTTGTACATTCCTTGTACATTTTCCACCGGGGATCAATCAAGTTTCATCTTTTGTTATTGTAAGTCTGTGTAAAAGGGAATTATGACTTCATGTTTGGATTTTAGGAGGAGAAGAAACAGAGATTATGGAAACAAGTGGACGACTGACCTTTGAGTTATTTTTGCTGAACTAAATTTCATCAGTTAGCAAAGAAAAACTTTTCAATCTGCTAATTGTTTTAACATCCTTCCATCCACAATAGTAGACATTCATTTTTCTGTACAGACTTCTAGTTTAGCACCATAATATTGATCGCATATTTATCTGGAGAGTAGTAAATGTGTCTCTGAGAGAATGGTCTGCCAAACATTGCTGCCTTCCTGTACTTTGTGGTCAGTCAATTGTCTGCTGTGACTTTAAATATTAATGAAGTAAACCTGAGGACCCCTCCCTCGTGCAACTGATAAATTCACCCCTCACAGTTTATCGATAGGCAGGCATATACCCTGCAACTCTAAACTTAAGGGTCCCAGGGAGCAGATAGTGTGTGTGTTTGTCTGTGTGTGTGAATGATGGACTCCTACTCTGTGTGTGTGAATGATCGACTCCTACTCGGTAACTCAACACAGTCAGGATCACCCAGTATGGATTTGAGTATCTGTGTGACGTCTGGGCACCAGTGTAATGCTTGAGATCCTAGCATCAGTTTCTAAGAATGAAGTAAAGACATGAAAATGAAGATATACACACATTAGAGGAACCATCCAAATGTAATTGACTACGAAGTCTTCACTTACTGTAGGATCAGTTAATGACAGAAAGTTCATAACCCATTCAGGGATGGCAAACACATATTATTGAATATCAGCATATTAGAATCAGAAAATATTACATTACATTACATTGCATTTAGCTGACGCTTTTATCCAAAGCGACTTACAATAAGTGCATTCGACCAGGAAGATACAAACTTAAGGAAAACAGAATCATATAAGTACATCAGGTTTCATAGAGCCAAACATTTCAAGTGCTACTCAACTGGCTTTAGATAAGCCAGCCCTTTATTAGTATATAAGTGCTTTGTTAGTAATTCAATCGCTCGAAGTGGAGTCTAAAGAGATGAGTTTTCAGTCTGCGCCGGAAGATGTGTAAGCTTTCTGCTGTCCTGATTTCAATGGGGAGCTCATTCCACCATTTTAGCAAACCCACGTGTTTTTGCTGATGGGAACTTGGGTCCCCCTCGCAGTGCGGGTGCAGCGAGCTGGGGTGTACGGTTTAACCATGTCCTGGATGTAGGAAGGGCCAGATCCATTTGCCGCATGGTACGCAAGTACCAGTGTATTGAAGTGGATTCTAGCAGTTACTGGAAGCCAGTGAAGGGAGCGGAGGAGCGGCGTGGTGTGGGAGAATTTTGGAAGGTTGAAGACCAGACGAGCCGCTGCATTCTGGATGAGCTGCAGAGGTCGGATGGCACATGCAGGTAGACCAGCCAGGAGGGAGTTGCAGTAGTCTAGGCGTGATATGACGAGAGCCTGGACCAGAACCTGCGCTGATTTTTGGGTCAGCTGGGGACGTATCCTCCTGATGTTGTAAAGCGTGTATCTGCAGCAGCGGGTTGTAGCAGCAATGTTTGCAGTGAAGGACAGTTTGTTATCTAGGATCACACCCAGATTCCTTGCAGTCTGAGTTGGGGAAACAACAGAGGTGCCGATGTTGATTGTTAGGTCAAGAGTGGGACAATCTTTTCCCGGAAGGAAAAGCAGTTCAGTCTTTTCAAGGTTGAGCTTGAGGTGATGAGCAGACATCCACCGAGAGAT
>NW_011366623.1:0-1824 GCF_000735185.1 Notothenia coriiceps | reverse complement strand
CTACAGGAACACACACACACACACACACACACACACACACACACACAAACTGTGAGCAAACAAACATGAGCATGGAAAAAAATAACAAACAGACACAGCTGACGTTCAAGGACACTTTGTGGAACAGTCTCAGAGGCATTATGCCCAGAGAGGATTCAATAGACATGAAGATATCAGGTTTTAAACACGTCTATCGAGGTTTCATTCTCGTACATTTGGAATAAAGGTGGCAAACAAAATCTTATGCAACAGTTGTCATTTCATCCAGAAAGACTCCACAGTAGTCATGTAGAAATAAAGGTTTGCTATTGTTAAACAGAACTGCAATTAGTTATAATTCCCCCTTTACCTGTTGTGCCATAAACCGGTTTATATACAGATTACAGCTGCTTAATATAAGAAGAAACAGACTTAACAAATTCAGGTTTAACTGCAATATGTATGGCTGGAAAAGAAACAGGATAATTACAAAAGATTTCTGTTGCATTTTGAAGTTAAACGAACCAATGTGGATCAAAATGAAAACGTTTAAAGAGGACAGACATCTTTTGCTCTTGGTTGGTGTTTGTCTTGTTAAGCACATCTATTCATTTTTAGTAAACACACATTTAGTTGAAGACGTGCTGATTGGGTGAGAGCGTCATTTTGAACCCCTGCACACTTGTAACTACTCCAAATCCAAATACAAGCGCCTCGTAAAGTCGACGCGGCCGTGTGATATGTCCCAACTTTACGAGTTAAGGGAAGTCGCCCGGCAACAACCAACAACAGACTGGAGCACAATGGACTACTCCACGCATGTCTCCAAAACAAAAGGCATGGCTTAGTCTATTTAAGACCGACAGGAAGGACCTTGTATTTGGTCCAGGAGGTCAGATGTTGGAACATCACAATCTAGTCTAGACACTCTTAAAGTAAATATGGAAAACTCCATAGTGTTATTTCTCATCAAATGAAAGTTTAGGAATATCTTACTAACAGATGATATAACTTTATGTCAACCACTGATTCTAATATTGATCAGATAAGCCATGAGCTAAAAAACCTGACATCAAATTATAAAATCAATCTCATGCAGGGTTACCAACAATATGTATTTCTAGAATAAAACACAGTGGCAGCTTCAGTGTTAATCCTAGAATTGTAACCTGAGAACGAGTTAAAACTAACCCTCCGCTAATTTGCCTGAAGCCACTGAGGACAAAAGGTGTACCGTATTTTCCGGACTATAAGTCGCTCCTGAGTATAAGTCGCATCAGCCAATAAATGCGTCGTGAAGAGGAAAAAAACGTATATAGGTCGCACCGGACTATAAGTCGTATTTATTCAGATATTTATTTTCAAATCCAAGCCAATAACAGACATTTACGGTAAACTGGAAAGGGAAGTTATTAACTACACAGGTCCGGTATGTTAACGCAACACATACCTTCTACCTGGAGGCTGGCTCTGCGAGTCGGGCTAGGGTGGCATGCTTCTACCCCTTGACGCGCTCCGACGGAGGACTGCTGGGACAGACGGGGCATCTCGGACGCACCCACTGAGCATTCGGCCGCTGGGCTGGTAGGGGTGGACCCTGCGCCGCACCGGACACAAGACGGCGGGCTAACAACAGACGGCTAACAAGCTAACAAGACGGCTAACAACAGATGGCTAACAAGCAGCTAACCCGGAAGAACCGTCCGCTCTCTTCTTCGTTTTTTTCGGTGGTACAGGGGCAGCATATAGTTGTCACAAGCCGAGAGCGCCCTCTGGTGGCTGTAGACGGTTCATGTCAGTCAGCATGAATTGACATTTAAAACATATATACGTCGCTCCTGACTA
>NW_011366622.1:0-2391 GCF_000735185.1 Notothenia coriiceps | reverse complement strand
GTTCTGTGTGTGTGTGTGTTGTGTGTGTGTGTGTGTGTGTGTGTGTGTGTGTGTGTGTGTGTGTGTGTGTGTGTGTGTGTGTGTGTGTGTGTGTGTGTGTGTGTGTGTGTGTGTGTGTGGGTTTTGATGCGTGTATAAGACACAGAGAGAGAGAACAAGAGATTTGGAGGAAGACAGAGACAGGCAGAGAGAGGTGGCACTTCTGGACAAGCCTCATTGTCACTGTCATGGCCTGATGCTTGGAGATGCTCCGTTGTATAATGCTCCTCCACACAGCGTGGCAGACATGATGGTGGAGTCCAATTGTGTCGGTGGGACTGTCAGGCAACCTAAATGCAAATATTGCTCCGATGAGACATCTGACATTTAAAAAGAGTACCTTTCATTCTTTTACAATATGATATGTAAAACAAAATGTTAATATATACAGACAAAATCATAGCTGCACAGTCAAGTCCTATGAGCTCAAGTGCAATTTGAAGTGTATTTGTAAGCTTTTAAAAACAGTCCTCATCCTATTCCATCATGTTTATCCAGCGTGTCCCTGTATGGCTTCTTCACTTAGACCTCAAAGTCGATGTATTTTTCCCTAAAGCTCTGGAGCACGGAGGATGCTGGATTTCACTTCCACGTTTGATCCAGACTATAACATTTTGTAAAGGTTTTATCAAACGGAGCCCACATATGGGGCTGGTGCTGTACTCAGAAACAAACTAAAGGAAAAATCAAGAAGATGGGGAATGGGTGTGTTCATGGGAATTGTAAGCCTCATTCTTCTTCTGACATCTGTCAAAAAGGGAAGTAGTTTCTACCGATTTCTCTACCATGTCTCAATTGTTTGTTGTCTGTCTGCTATATTAGGGCTGAGGCTGGGTTAGCTGAGAAACAGAGACAACAGTAACGTAATAATATCCTAGGTATCATTCATATAACAACGGCTGATGAGGTGTTGAGGCAGGTGGGGGATCAAGTGAAGCACATGCTATGTATATATATTTATATCTTTATAATATATATCCAGTCATAGAATAAAAAACAATGTTTACAGGTTAGGGACTGGTCAGCTTTCTCTCCCCAGAGTCTGAACTACACATGGAGAAGCAGCTTTCAGTTATTATGCTCCAAATATCTGGGACAAACTACCAGAAACCTGCAGGTCAGCTGAGACGTGTTCAAAAATAATTACAAGTCTTCGTCTCTACTAGTGTGTCTACCTGCATAACGATCTGAATTCTAATGAGTTTATGTGGCATGACCACTCTAACGTTGTCATCTTGCTCTTTAAATAAAACCTCCACCAATGAATGAATTATTTATTAATGAATGGGACATGACTCCAGACTAACACTGGCCTCCTGCTCGTATAATACAAACTCGACTAAGTAGAGATTGCCTCTTTAACTTAGCCCAGCTCATCACAGTTGAAGGAACGTGTGCATGCCCAGCCTCGTGAGTATCTCAGCCACAGAGCTGTGTTTCTACTCGCACGGTCGTCCTTCATGTAATTCTTTCATTGTTACAGAGCGTCACATTTGCTGCACAGTGTGTGCATTTCACAAAAGGATGAGACTAAAGGCTTAACAGTGTGACAGAGAGGAGGAAGATATATCTGCTTGTGGTGTGGTCTCAGCAGGAAGCCCCGACTCTTACATCATCTCCAGATTGGCTGTGAATCTTAACATTTCCATATTTGACGTTCATTTATTGACTCGTACTGTGTGTGTACCGCATTTGAATTGCCACCAGAGGTTCCGGCTCTGTCTGTGTGTGGCTGAGGCGAATTGTGTTTACATTGTTTGATTAATTGCATGTAAGGAGCATAATGAGCTCTTGATGTACCTTGCATCCCATCCCGCTGCTACAGTTTGTACAGTAAATGTAATCGGAGATCTCGCCCCTGGTGACTTCCTGGTGCTGTTGTGTTTAGGTGTGCATTCAGCATATCCCCTGGTGTAGAGCGCGGCACTGCATGTGGACAGGTTAGGTCATGCCTGTGAATGATCTCTCCCCCGATCTGATTAATTCCCAGGACGCTCACACACCGACTAGGCACACTGAGTAGTTCCCGATCAATGCATTTACATTTCCTTCCTACATCGTGAACATGTGTAAATACAGGTAAGTTGTTGATTTACACTGAAAAAACTGAAACGTTGACTTTAATTAAATGTATCATGTCAACAGATTTCACATAACTGTATGAGGTTGGTTGAATACAGTGGCGTAACTATCGACGGTGCAGCCGGTGCCCAGAGCCGGCCAGGGGCCCCTGCAAAAAAAAAAAGAATTAATATATTTAAAAAAAAAATGGCATTGACCGGTTCACGCAGTCTTCAAAGTAACCAAGCAACCTAAATTGATTTGTAATTTGTCTGTCCAATGACCTTGCTC
>NW_011366621.1:0-5264 GCF_000735185.1 Notothenia coriiceps | reverse complement strand
CTCTCTCTACCGTCTCGTCGTCGTCGTCTCGTCTCTCTCTCTCTCTCTCTCTCTCTCTCTCTCTCTCTCTCTCTCTCTCTCTCTCTCTCTCTCTCTCTCTCTCTCTGTCTGTTGCATTTACTGAACACGAGAAATTACACTCCTGCCGTCCTCTCTAGTGTCTTGATGAGGTTCATAAAGCACGGTTAATGTATCATATTATTGAGGTAGAATTGTCCGGGGCTACAGAAAAAACATTCGGGGCAGGCCAAAATATTATTTTACCAACAATGTGGAATTTATTGGCTACATATTACACAGATTATGCACAGCGGGAGCAGCAATAACCATCAAATAATAATTCAGACAGGGGAGCTCCGCACCCCCCTTCCCGCGCCCATGGCTAGGACTATCTTAGGGAAGATAGCATTTAGATGCGCAGCTCCACTGTCTTAGAATAGTCTGCAATTGAATTGGAAACTCTGCAATCTGGTGCCACTAAATGTTTTTAAAGATCGGTTGGATGCTACTCAATCGGAAGCTGTTGGTACCTGTTCATGGGGCTTTTTTTATTTTTGAATAAATTCTTCTTCTTTATTGTCTTCTTTGTTAGTTTCCACATGCCTAAAACAACCTAAAAGTTGATGGTTAAATAAGAGCATTTCAGAAATTGTGCAAGGCATAATCCGAATAGTCGATTATCAGATTAGTCGTTTGTTGGAGCCCTATTGTGTTACCGCATGATCTCTCTATATCTACCCTCAGACGTGTCCCAGCCAATCCAACTGCTTCAGATTATTCCATTTGACACCCGTCAAAATTCACTAATGTGTGTCCTTGTCTTTCCAATTCCTATCCTGGTGTCTTCACACCCTGTGCAAACACAACTCTGAGCTGACTAGACAGAAAAGAGCCGCAGGGTCTGATCTCTGTGTCTGTCTGCTCAGCTCCTTTCAGAGACGATTAGTGTAAAATCCTAAAATTACAAAGAAATATATTAGGTTACCCTTAGGGTTGGTGTGTGTCAACGCTTGAAACCTCTGTGTTTTATTCAAATGAATAATGTGATGTGACATATGACAGAATTTTACGAAGTGCTGTGAGGGTGTGGCACAGGAAGATGAGAAGGAGTGAATAGGGCAGGAAAAGTTGAAAATGCTAAAGGATGACAAGGTGTTGGAGAAATAAAAGGAGTGGAGGCACTTTAATCAGAACAGGATGGAGAGGTGAAGAAAGGAAAAACATGCAGTGAAGGAAAAAGAAGATGTGCAAAAGAAGGTGGATGACTGAAGGAGTCTTACATAGAAATCTTGTGGGTGGCAGTTTAAAAAACTATTATCAGCCTGACTTCATGTGCAAATTTGTGGCAGGGCTTACGTGTTTTAAACCAGTGGTTTGACTTGTGAAGACGAGTTTTGAGTGAAAGGAGATACGTAGACTTCTTGCTGGGACTTGATACTTCTTTAATCTGATGTTGAGTGTAATCACATGAGCTGCTCTGCATCTGTTTTATTGGCATCTAAACCCATTAAAACTGCAAAAATATTAGCATTGTAATGAGATGAGACATGAAAATCATAGAATGAAGGACTTCAATTAAAATATATCATGTGGTATATTTTGTACATTTATATGTTTGGAACAAATAAGGCCAGATAATTTTTGCAATTCATGTCTCTGTGGTTGTTGTTGTTAAGGGAAGCCCTAAAATTGGCAAAAATATGGATGTCCTGGGTGAAAGCCAGGTGGTCAGAGATGGTAAGATCAGTACTGGTCAAATTATTGATGGAGATGCAGGAGGCCTTAGCTCTGCCTAATCAATATAAAGACATGACAGTGTGTCCACTTTAAATGTGAGTTACCCAGGGACCACCTAATGTTGTTTGGAATGATTTTTAATCTTTGAAAAGTTGGCTTTAGTCATGAGCAAACAGCAGTCTATCCTGAATGTGAATATCTAATGAAAACAAATTAATAAGCTTCAGTTTCTGATCATTGTTGTCTCTTTTTTTTTAATACCACTCTTTATAAAGACAAGCAGCCCGATAAGACTTTAAATGAATTTTAAAGCTATTCCTTTATGATAACCCTAGGACAAGGCATTTTATTTTAATGTAAAAGTATTTCTCATCCAGAATTTGTTCAGTTGATGATCTGCAAGGTTTAAAAAAGTAAATACTTAGGTATTCTCTTGACATTGTTGCTCAAACCAAGTTACTTTTTTTCTCACAAAGAAATAAACCAAACATTACCAATGCTATTTGAAAAAGTTATAAAGCTGATTCTGTAGAGGAAAAGATAACTACATGTCTATATATGGCAATTTAAATTGAAGGTCCCATCATATGCTTTTCTGGTTATTACCTGTCCCCTTGGGTGTTATGTAGCTTTTTATGCAACGGTCTGCAAAGTCACAAACCCTCAAAGTAAACCCTGTAGCAAGTAAAACTCTAACACAGAAAATACATATTTATGCTGCCCCAGAACGCCTCGTTGTAGATCTTTCTTTTTCAATTTTTTTCTTCCGGGGCCTATTGACGTCATTAAATCTGGACCAATTGGCACACAGCTATAGAACAATAGGCACACCCTCTACCAGGGTGGACTCCCGAGCAGCTCAGGAGTCCGCCCATGAGGCTCCCGGAGCGGACAGTGTGTGGTGGATTTCCCGCTGTGTTGCCCTGGATGCTGGATGTAGACAAAGTGCCAGGCCAGCGGGACACCGCGGAGCTCAGGCTTAGCTCTGCAATGTCCCGCTAAAATGGCACGCAGACCCCACGCTGCAACCAGGAAACGACACTAGTAATCCACCTCACACCGTCCGCTCCTCGAGCCCCACATGGCGGACCAGCGAGCCCCGCAACGTCCCGCCAACACGGCACCCAGACCCCACGCAGCATTCTCATTGTCATTACTGTTGTCATTTTCTGGTTGCTAACAAACGCCATTGTAACATATAATCACTGATGTTCCGCTGTAACGGTGGTGGATTCATCAGAACCGAGTGGGCGAGCTGACCAATCAGAGCACAGTGGGCTCATAGGGAGGGGGGGGGAGCTCCAACAAGGCATGTAGGAGTGAATACACACACTATAGAGTGCCACAGTGACGTGTCCTAAAACCCAGAAGTAAGTTAGCATTTTACCACTTCCGGTTCCTTCGACACAAAACAATGCAATTTCTCCATAGGATTATGGAAAATAGCTCGAAATAAGGTCTGTAGTTGACACAAATTGAAGAGACAGATCAAATTTTGTTCAGCTGGATAATATCCACTTGTCTACCCTACTTTTATAATTTTCGAATCATAAATCTAATCGATAGATTTATGATGGCACTGTGGCACTCTATACAGAAATCTATTCTAGTAGACCTCAACAATGGAATTATGATCAGTAGAAATGGCCAAAACATGGGACCTTTAACAGATAGGAATGTGGCTAAATGTTGTCAAAAAAGCTTAATAATTGCTTATAGATCATTTTAGAAAAAATATATTCTCTTATAAAAGATTGACACTCTTCTAAATCAATTTCCTGCTCAAGCATCAGTTCCTAAAAAGAGAAAAACATGGACCCAAACAAACAGTACACACTGAGTGGATTGAAATGTACTCAATGATCCCTATCTGATCCCAGATCCCTCTGCCTCAGCCCCTCTTAGGATCATGTTTTAGCTTATATGACTCTGGAATTGAATCAATGTCTGTTTGTTCACTTAGCACACACATTTTCCAGAGCACTGGACGTTCTTCAACACATTTAGGAGATGGAAAATCAAAAAGGCAGAGGAGAATCCAACTCGGAGCTGTGCTCACACCAGAATATTAGTGACTACTATGGTGTCTTTCTATCGGTTACAAAGTATATTTCTGTCCTGTTACAGGTATGAGTGTGGGTATTGTGTCTTGCCGACCAAATCACCAGCATCTCACGGTACTCACTAACAACAGGATCCAATCAGACGCGTCCGTCGTTTTTCTAACCCAGTTTAAATTTGAACTACGGGCACTTCCGCATGATGAAAACGTTGACGCAGTGGGCGGAAGTCGGCGTGGTTAAATCTCAAACTGGATTGGAAAAAAGGTAGATTCTGACTTTGCGTGATTGATTTTTATTTGGTAAAAGCAGAAATTAAATAGTTTTGTAACTTAGAAGGAGTCAGACTAACTATAAACCAATTACCTTAAAGGTCACCTATTATGCATAATGCACTTTTTGATGTCTTTTATACATAAAAATGTGTCCCCGGTGTGTAAGGAGACTCACAAAGTGCCAGACAATACAACCCTCTCTTTTTTCCTCCGTATCCACATCTCTAAAAACGGGGGTACAACGGAGCTGATCCAGATTTACTGTGGTCATGACGACATTAATAAAATGTGGGCTGGGTTTACGTTGAACCCCTCCCGCAGCTGTGTGTCTGTGTATTCAGCAGGATGTCTACGAGAGGGACTTAAAGTAAAGTTGTTATATATTTAATACATACAACGGCACTGTTCTAGCGGTAAACACTGAAGAAAGAACATGTCAAGCTATGTGCTGTATCAGAAACAATGTGCAACGTTTTTTGGGAGTAATATGGTCTGTGTTTACATTAGCCTGTTTAGCCCTGAGCCTGTCTTTCAGGGGGGGGGGGTAGACATTAAGGGTAAGTCCACCGGCCCTTGGACTTTTATTATCACTGGCCCCACCATTTTAACCACTGGCCCAGAGCATTCGTCCAAAAAAAATTCGACTATTAATGAAGAAAATTAACACATTTGTTGCAATAGTAATTTATGCACTAATAGCCCACATTACTACTTGTACTACAACATTTTAATCATCAGTTCTTCCTCCTTTTCCCTCAATTGTTCATATTTGGTTTATTAAAATAATGATATTGTGGTCATTGTTCTATTCAATTCTGCTATTATTATGAGTATTATTATTTGTATAATGCACTTTCTGCCTTCCTGTCATTAGGAGTTAGACATGTAATGGCTATGTAATTGATTTGATTAGAAACTTCATTATCCTAAACTGCTGGGACATTTCGTCAATACCTTTATATTGTCTACTCTTCACTTACTTGTCAGCATAGGTCGGCATTGATGTACAGAGCCGACAGAAGACCTTGTTTATATTAGCATCATATTGAGAGGCGCAGCCAGTGACGCGTCCTAAAACCAGGAAGTAAGCTGCTGGTTCCCTCGACAAAAAGCAATGGGATTTCTCCACAGGGTTTTGGAAAATAGCTGGAAATAAGGTCTGTGGAAAACAAACCTGTTTGATAAATGCACG
>NW_011366620.1:43286-45995 GCF_000735185.1 Notothenia coriiceps | reverse complement strand
AAAATGACCGCCTTACCCCACTGTACAGGCGGGTAGTTGTTTAGATATACCTGGCACCTGCGGGCCGCAGAGGGGCGGCGTAGTTTCGGGCGACGAAGACTGCTGCTCCGGGGCTGGCGAGTAAGGCGGGAGTAAGCTAGTGTCCACAACGGAGGGTAACGTGATGTCCGCATCTGACCTGTTGCTACTGTCTGCAGTAGATGCAGTGTTGCTGGCGTTTAGTGATGGTTGCTTTAACCATTTTTGTATAAATAATTATCCACAGATCAGATGTGTGTCACTGCTGTGGAGGCACTTTGGAAATGATACACGCGCAGCGGAGCAGGTCACGCGCACCTGACACAATTTGTTGTTTGTATTTTTCGCTACGTTTTCTTTTTTGAATGGTTGCATAACGTTCAACTTCCCCGAAGATCTCGACGCGAAGCCTGAAGGGTTAACACCAGGTTTACTAATCTACCCGCACAATTTGTCCGGTGTCGGAATGTCTCGCTATGTTAGTACATTCTTAAAAAACAAAACACCATTTAATTTCGGGTTAAAATGTGTTGTAACTGCGTTACTGAGAATTGTAACGGGTAATATATTACCCACATTTCATTAGTAATGCGTTACATTACTTCGTTACAGCAAAAAGTAATATATTACTGTAACTCCGTTACTTTTGTAACGCGTTACACCCAACACTGGATATGAGGGATGTCTAAAATGCATGATCTGTTTGTATTTTGAGCAAAACACATCATAGACATGTTTTTTATATATTTGTATATATCTGAGTCCCATGATATATGCCTAAAAATAGCATGATAGGAGACCTTTACTGTAAGTCAGGAATTATTTTGCATGTTTAGGCTAGAGGTATATTTCCTATATCCTTTCCCTCCTTTTCAAACACGCTCACTCTTATTACTTCTGCATTTATTGTCTGTGGCTGTCAATCCTGATATCAGCTGTCATCTTGCTGCTGTCTTTCTCTGCCTTTAGCATGTTTACGCTGCTGTTCCGCACGCCCCTCCATCTCCCCGCCCCCGCTCAGTCTTTGCAGATTCATCAGCTTCATTATTTCATCAGAATCTGCTGCCACCTCCGCCAGCTGTGTCTGGAGTCCATCGGGGGATTTATCTTGCTGCTGCTCAGGGAGGACACCCCCGATTACATATGTCCCAGTCGAGTCTAAGCGCCAAAGACTTTCTGTCAGGACTTTATACTCACATATCATTTGTTATGATAAACAATTATCTTTTCTTCATTCACTTGCCTCTCCTGAGGAAACAGGCAATAGCAGGTCCACGGTGAAAGTAAGGTTGTGCAACAGCAGATATGTACATGCTGAAGCAGAGAGAAATTATTTTGAATTGTTATTTAACTTGAAATGTAAGGCTTATAATATGAAGATATTAAATCAATAATTCACTGAAACACTAGCTAGCTTTTCACACCATGCTGCATTTGCTGACTGGCTGGAACAGCTATTACTTTGATGGAAGGAACTGGGTTTTCTGCAATTCTACAAATTATTAATTTGAGTGCACAAATGTAAGTAATGTATGCTAACAGATTATTAATTCAACAAAATTACTAATTTGTACAAATCAATTAGTCATTTTAGAGACACATTTATAAAATATGAAAAATGTTTATGCACTTACCTTTACAGACCAACTCGACACTAGGTTATGTTCGGGAAATGTATACCATACATCATAAAATATGTAGCTTAGCTAGGTAAGAGTGATGACTGGAAAAGACTGGAAACGTTATGAATCCGAAGCACCTAAATACCATGGAATTTATTTTGTGTTTCTATGTTGCAGCTGTGTCAACGAATTGAAGCCTTAACTTGATCCATATCAAACGTTCTCCCTTGACAAGTTATTTTAAAATCTGAGGCTTAACCCCTTTTATCAATCAATGCTTGCAGGTGTAAACAGTAAAATGTTGTTGTTTTCCTTTCCAGTACACATATTAAAGCTACATTAAACTGAACAGTCAAGGGATTTCTAAAACGGAGTGTAGTTAACAAATTGACTCCTCAATACCAGACATCTCAACAGCTGCAGTAATCATCGACTCATTGGTATTGATCAACAGCCCTATTGACACGCTGCAGGTACAGTGTGGTCAGTTTGAGGTAAGCGCACCGTAAAAAGCTTGATGCGTGAGAAAACATAAAAGTAGTTTCACTTTGTTGCCGTCAGCTGACGCCGCCGATTCTGCTGCACTTTTGCTGCTAAGCATTGTCCATCGCCTCTGATGATCCAGTTGTTGCCAAAAGACTACTTAAGCTTAATGCCATGAAAGGAGCTAGGGTTGATGGATTGACGAACACAAACATACTCCACAGGATAATGACCTCAGGTGTGTGTGTGTGTGCATGTGCATGTGTGTGTGTGTCTTTTTTTCTCTGCATGAATTCTTCCATAAAGTAATCCCCTTTTGACAAATGATCAATTGAAAGAAAGTACTATAAATGTGCCTACTTTCCGACTAGTTACATCAAACTATACCTTTCTTCTCATTTTTCTCATTTTGACGTACACATTACACTCCGTTTGACCTCACTGACCCCCCCCCCCTCCCCTCCCCACATGCTTTTACACACATGAGTGGAATAGAAAGTGACATTTTCCAGCAAGCTTTGTTAGCCATCAATCATTGTTAGTGTGTCATGGAGAGAAAGCACTGAGGGAGTTGCTGGGGGGGGGG
>NW_011366620.1:19170-43279 GCF_000735185.1 Notothenia coriiceps | reverse complement strand
GGGTGCAGGACAGGGGCCTTTGAGTGTTGGGAAGAGGAGGGCTGGGGATTGTGTGCAAGCTTGCGCACGCACACACCCACAGACTCCGGCTGAAATTGGCAAATAATGGTCACCAATTGGCAGAACAACTAAATATCAATGTGCCTAATCATATATTCTATGTGGAAGCTAACAAACAAAGAAAATCGCCTTAAGACAATGTTCACCCTTATTAATGTGATTAATGTGATGCATGAGCCTTGTTAATATCTTGCTTTATTTATTGTTTTCTCTTGCATCATATTTACAGCTTGTTTCTTGCAGTCACAACTTCCTCAGGCATTTGGCCAATGTTTAGCATTCAAAATCTAAAGCTCTACTTGTGTTTTATTTCTACTGCCGTAACATTTTATGTGCATAAATAATAGACGCTGCAATTCTTCATGCACTGTTTTAACTGTGATTACTGCTGACCTAATGTAACAAGGCCATTTGTTTATACAACCTTTAATAGTATAGTAGTAGTAGAGCAAGTCACTTTCTTTGCTTTCTTACAAACAACTATTGATCTTTTGTATTGGTATAGAATTCACTAACAGTATTGTAGCCTAATATACTGTATATTGCTGTTATATTGACCATGACTTAAGATCAGAGCGGTCTTGTATGTGATGCAAATGCTTGGTCTGCCACATATATAAGTTCAGCTTATATTATAAAATCAATCAAATTCACCAATGCTAAGCCATGTGTATTTAAACAGTTTCAACTGTCCACAGAGAACCACTGGCTCCCTGACGTCCAGGCTTCAAAGGAAGAGGCTTAAAATTATAAAATCTAAATATTTCAGGATATGCCTACATACAGTACTCTGAACACTGCAGTTAAGTATTCTGAAAATGTCCTAAGACAAACCATATCTTGGCTTGCCTAATTAGTGATTAGCACTAATTTGATGCATGTGGCCCTTTAATAAAGTATAACAACTCTCTGACCTCTTGGAGAGACCACGTGAGTTTCTCCCATGCTTTGTTAGCATGAACAGCTTTTTCCTTCAAACAGTGGTAGGCCAACATTGCCAAGTAACCGTCAGCAAATATTGGCAGCTTGATTGCTGTGATAGCCTCTTGCTTGTTCATTCTCTCCGTGGCGCGCACTCGCCCCTTCACAAATGAGTAAAGCAGTGCTTACCAGATGAGGTAAAGGAGGAGAAATACATTTATGATTTGAACATGCAGGGAAGGGAAGAGTGTTGTTTGTACAAATAACACTGAGGAGGAAGAGGAGGGAAGGGGATGAGGAAGGAGGAGGCTTTAGACCAAAAAACAGTGTCTTTGGATTTGTAAATTGTTATCACAGCGCTGTGACACCGAGAAGACAACACACATATTTACATTCAAGCACAGACATTGCTAAATTAAACCTGGCAGACATGTCGGTTTTTTTTTTCAAGCCCACAAGTAAAATGTCCATCCCTGGTGATAGTTAGATTTTATACGAGGGGTCCCGTTTTCGGAAATTAATGAACATCCTTCAGCCGGATTGGCACATTCACCCAGGCCATGTTATAATGTAAAAATATGTTCTGCAATCAATGCATATGCACACTGCGATAACTGTAATGAAAATGAAGATAATAGTTCAGTGTGAAATGAAGATGGTGTTCGGATTGCTGCCTGACCAGATCCTATCATCATTATGACACCTGCTAGAGAGTGAGATTGAAGTAATGCGACGAGAAATAGATTGCGAGAGACAGAGAGAAGAAGAGAAAGGAAAGATGAGAAGGGGGGAAAAGGGAGATCTACAGAATCGACATTATTGTTAAATACATACAATCACAGCCAGAAAAATGCCCAAAGACCTGCTGGAGTGGCAGCACTTGACTAACCACTCTTATACCCCTCCATCCCCCCAGAATTCACTTTCATTGCGGGTGTACTAGTGCATAAAGTCTTCCATGGCTGAGACCTGACAGCCTCAGATGCCAAAAATCCATCTTCCAATGCAATTTAGCACAGAGGGAGCTGGGAAGATGGGGAAATTATACAGGACTCGAGTTAGAGTTTTAAGGTAGCATTGGAGGCCCACAGACACATTTGAAAAGATGACAGGTTGCAAGGATCTGACAAGTCAAAAGTTAGTGACTCCAAAAATAGAATTCCAGTCACTTTCTTGAGACCCCTGTGACAAGGCAGAGTATTGAGCACTGCTGCATTCCTTCTGTTTGTTTCCAAAAGACAACTAGCCGTAAGACCAATTTAACTTTCATTCCTTCTCCTTTCTCACCTAATTGAGGACATATAAGAGATATAACAGGAGATAAACTAATGCCAATTGTAAAGAATTGCACAGCTGAGTCCAGATATATATATATACTATAACTGTATGTATATATATTTATTTTGCATGAGTTTTATATGCGGATGTATTTTTCAGAAAAGCAATTTGTTTTCATTTCCCTCCATTTCTCAAGTTACTGTGAGTTTTTCTCTTGTGTGAATGCAGTTAAAAATGTGTGATATGAATAATACGTTACTTTTTTTTACTCAAATAAACTTTTTAGGTTTTTTCACATCAAATATTTACTTTTACTGCAGAAGGGAGTTTCTTCTTAGGATTGTGAGAAAAAGGTCAGTCTGGAAAACACTTTTGGAAAAGAGTATTAACCTTAAACACTCCCTCAGATGTATTACAATGTGAACACACTCCACACTCTGATCCTGATCCCAGCAGAAGTCAGTCTCTCAATGATAGTAGTATCTCTGGTGGCAGATCTCCTTTAAGGATAAACGTTTATGTATCTGCTCGGGGAATTGCAAAAAAAAGAGGCAATAGAAACATAATACATTCCAAAAGAATGACGGGGGAATCTAGTGATGATAACACGATTGTCTCAAATAGTATTATGAAAAATTATTAAAGAGTACTGTATGGGATGACGCACTAGCGTTCAGTATACTGCAATGCTACATCATTGCGTAAATACGTTCCAAAAAGATAGATCCTTTGAGTTATTGAAACATTTTCTGATGTTCTCTCAGCTTCCTTGATTTTTTGCAGACATGTTCAAAGTTAAGGTAAAAATATAAACTATTTTCTCCATTTGTAATATTATTTTAAAATATATTTACACTATACGTTTTGTCTTATATCGAGTTTTTCACCTCACACCTTCAGTGTACTGCATACACTGAAATATTTAAGACATCCCTGAGAAACCTGTAAAATGTCTCTAGATAACTTGAATGTTAAATATGTACCAATGTGGACATTGTTGAATATATACTGTATGTTCATTCATTTAAGGTTTTCTTCTAAAGAAATAGTATCAGTCGAATACATTTATTTAAAATTAAACTGCCTATTTCCATTCTGAAGATACCAAAAACTGTTTTTATTGCCGACAACAACGTAATGCTAGCTAATTACCGCAGATTACAGCCAGAGAAACACATCTCTTTACATAGCGGAGATAATTGCTGAACAGAATTTAACTTGATATACACGGTGGTAAATACATTACACTTAACCACAAAAATCAAATTGATAACCCTCAATGTACAACAACACACATTTCAATGGCTTTTCATTTTAATATAAAATACTTAGCTTTCCTTCAGGGGCTCAACAGAGCAATCTGTGAGAAAGCCAAGTGTAATGTGGGCAAAGTGCTCGTGTCCCTCAGAGGCACACATGACCTAACTGTCAGATGCCAAAAATGCCAACGGCTTGATTGACAGTCTTGTGTTAAACTGCATGTTTGAACTCATTAGCACATTAAGGCCTTGCTACACGGAGTACCCCCAGTCATTGTGTGTTAATGTTGTACTCTTGCTTGTTTAAACTCGTCACTCAACGCAGCACCCTTGTGGGGCTGTGGTAATGTAATGGCAATTGTTAAAAGCCTACAAAAAAGGTGGATATCCATTGATACTTATATATCAGATATATCATTTACTTGCCAAAAGAAGTAGTTTCATACTTAGATTTCCTTAAAGCATAAAGTGGTGCTGTGCCCAGATAGACGCATTCACACAAAGCACATCAATCAAGACTCAGTATGGGCTCTTTCTTCTCAACAGCTGTAATTCCAGTCTCAATCAGAGCACAGTGCTGAAAGCTCAACATCAGTCAAGTCCACCCACTCCTATTCTCACATCTGTCACATCAAACAATCACGTTGAACTTTAGAGTTCAGAAAATCTTTAAAATGGATACAGAACAGTAAGGGACCTACAAACATGTGTTCATACCAGGCTTGTATTTGTCGTCAAAAAGGTTAGTTTCGGGACAGAAGTACAAAAATACACACATGCATCCTAATGCGTACACCGTAATACCTTGATACTGCGCAGGTTACAAACAGGCTTTGCTTTTCAAAGATGAGTGCTTTGCTTCCTTTTTAAGTTGGGACTGTCACCATAATGCATCTTTCATGAAAGTGATTGACGTATGGTGTTATCATCCTCAGTGGCATTCTAAAAAGAGCTAGTGGCAGTCTCAATGCACTCTTCATTTTTAACTAATGGGGACAGCACATGGCTGTAAGCTGTCGCCTTGTTGGTTCCTGTTTGACACTGATGCATTCGTGTCCAAACGGAAAATGCTTGGTCAATAGCCAACCTCTGTATACTGTATACTGTGCATATGCATTGTTTCTGGTGTCCTCATAGTGTCCTCATAGTTGTCGGTTGTGCAATCAGAAAATAAGAGCTTGTCCTCGTATTCATTGCGATATGAAATATTCTCATGTCGACAATAGTCCTAAGGAGGATGCTCAGGCAGTTTAGTCCATTGAGTGACAAGAAAATACTCTTTAGCATATTGAGACTTTGACAATTAAATTCCACTCTGACACACTTTTCCACCAAGGTTATACATAATTAATTTGAGGAAGTAAGCAGTCAAGAGAATGTCACGTCTCATTTGGTTGCGCTGAGCAACTATGACGAGCCTGAAACATGCGGCTTATAAGATATTATTGTGAGGTTGTTCAAGATATCCTGTTTCACAGTGACACTGATGTAAGTGCATCTTAGTAAGAGAATAAATGTTCAAAAGCAGGGAATTCATTTTGATCAATTCTGATAGCATTCGTTTATTTTTTTATATGCTGTGCACTCTCACTTTTAAGCTTCTGAATCAATGAGAAATAGACTAAATGCCACAGCAAACCCTGAGGAAAGGTATAGTTTCGGAGATAATTAATAGAGAAGATACATGACACTGTTAAAAACACATTTTCAACATACAGGTTATAATTCATCTTCTTGTTTATATTGTGTTCTCCAAAGCAACATCTGACAATTTTTTTTACAAAAAGACAGTTGTTATCTGAAACTGCAAGGATGACATTCACATCCTATGAGGCTTGGCAACAGAAGTTTTTGACATGCAATCAAAGACATATAAAATGCAAATTGTTAATAATGTCCTACAGTACACAGTCTATTTCCTCCTTAAAATTCCAACATGTATTCTTTGAAACAATCTGAGTTCTCAACTGACTGTACTGAGCCTTTAATATGAATATAGATGAACATCTGACTAACCCTCAATTGAAACTGACTGTATGATGCAAGTCAATGAAAGTCAATATTTTAGTGGATTTCACTGAAATTACCATGCATGTCTTACAGGGTCAACATACTCTAAAAATCCTATGCTTCCCCTGCCATTGTGGATGGCAGATTCTCCTCCAAGGCCTTGCAATTTGGTGATTGAAATATATTCCTCTTTCAGGCTGACATGGAATATCGTACAGGTCATATCAGTCTTTTGATCCAGCAGCCATTAATAATCATGGGGCATGAAAAACTAGACTTGCATATAGTCAGTCCGATTAATAAATGATATCTCTGATCCAATTAAAAGGCCTTGCAAAGGAGGGTTTCTCAGGGTGTCCTCTCAGAACATTTTTTGAAGGCACGCAGGCCTGTAAATAATCAAGCCCAGGGCGCTCCCCCCTCAGTGCCCAGGAGATGCAGGCTGTGTCAACAGCGTGGCACTGTGCTGTCACCACATATCACTCCTGAGCCTTCTCAGAGCCCTCACTTGTGTGAAAACCTCACAGCCCTTATCTCTTCCCTCCTTACCACTCCACCATGTTAGCCATAGAGCATACACGCAGGAGCCAGCCAACTAGTCAGAGTTTTTTGTATTTTCAAACACCATGTTTGCCATCTCTATTTGGCTTCCGTTCTGCAGTGTTTTGTGCTGTTCAAATGTAATACAGTGGTTTGAATTGGCAGATATATCACCATGAATACAAGCAGAGGTATTGTGGAATTCAGCAAATTGTCTCCTCTCTATTACCATTAATCCCTTCCAAATTCACAATAAAATGTTTAAATGTATTACTGTGATCAGTCACTCATTAATAAATACATTGTTCTGGCTGTGTCTAAGCCCCTATTCCTGCTGATATCACTAAGAGCTTTAACTAGAATAGAAGCTTGACACTGTTCTTGCATCATCATAAAACACGTATTTTGCCTTATTTAAGTATTTAATTAAAGCATCAGCCGCCTCTCAGCTAAAATGTATTGTCAACCACTGAATTTGTGACTGAAAATGTGTGATTAAAGGCATTGATGTTGTTGCTGGTTTAGCTTTTGTGGCGCGTGCAGACTGGCCCTTTAAAAAGGAAATGCATGGAGATATAAGCCTTGGATGAAAATGAATGTGACTTGCCATCATTAGTGGAACGGACATGCTCATCCAGGTTGTCGTTTAGCTTTGGGCCCGAGGCTCGATGATGCCCTAAAATATCAGCCATGGTGTGTGTAGAGCAGGCTGTGACCCTCTTACACTGAAGCGTTAATACACCAGAACAATATGACGGGCCAGGGGAACACAATGATCTTAATTAAGAAAAGGACTCATTCCATCTGACACCAGCAGACTCACCAGTCGACCAGTCTATTCTCCAGTACCTTATTATCACATAATGACTTCCATTGAATTAAACATGTCAGCCTAACTTAAATGCAGAATGAGGGACAATGCTGTATATAATAGAGTGCTTGGAGCTGAAGCTGCGATTGAAAATTATTAGGTATGAGCAGTTTTTGTGTAAAATGCACTCAGTAATTGAAAGGAGTATGAAGCATTACATATTTTATTAAACATGGCCAGATCATTAGCATTTTGGCACTACTCAAAAACATGAAAATATATATTTTGAGCTGGGAAGCGCTGACTCTCAGGCATCAATTTAACATTGTAAGGACGTCGTCTTCATGATTCCCAAGCTTCTTTTGCATTCTAATCAGTGTTGAATGGCAAGAATGCAAGCACTAGAAAGTCCTTGTTTTTTAATGGATGAATACATTTAACTAGAACAAAACCTCCCCCCGGATGGTGATAATCAAGCTTATAACTTTAAATTATAAAACGTTTAATGACAAGAAAAAACTCTCAATTCCCGCCGATTTCTTTGAGGTGAATTGAGTTTACATAACAATAAAATATATGTTTTCCTATACACCCTTGTGAAACTCATTGCAATTCATGTGATTATATACCTGATTACAGAAACACACAGAGCAGGATATCTAGTACAATTAAGGTGCTTGCTGTTGATGACTTATTTGCCCCACATAATAATTGACAAATCCCTAAAGTGCAAGCAAAGCATTAACTCAGGGAGGACAACAGACATGAATGCAATGTATTTATTGATGAAATAATCATGGAGCTACACTTCATTAGAGCCTGCTTTATGTTTCGGTTTTAATTATTGGCCCTGGAAGATATAACATGACAGGATCTTTAATCACCTGAGACAGACGCTTGCTTCAAAAGGACACCTTGCTGACATGCTGAGCAGGGAATGTGAGTGCAATGCAGATTCACTGATCTCTATGAGTACATGTGTCACATCACCTTGATAATTAACAAAGGGATGTGTCAATTACCACTGGGCTATCAGGAAAGCCGTGGCAGCAGGTGGGTTTCGAAGGCTGGGGATTTCAGTCAGCGTTCAGGCCTCGCTGCTGCCAATCAAAGGTGTGCTTACCTTCCCATATAGATGGGGGGAGAGACCCTCAGCGCCAGCAGCATTCCCACAGCAAATATTCAAAGAAGGGCAAATTGGACTCAGCTCAGTGGAGCAAGGAGGGCACAGAGTGAACCCTTCTACTGCCTTGTTGTGCACATGCGTACCGAGCGTCTCCTGTTCCCACAAAGATAGTCTGCATTTCAGCATCATACAGTAAGACTCACCTAAGACTAAAAAGGTATATGACAAGACTTATACATCTTAACCAGTTTTGAAATTCATTGCATCATACACGATGAGAAATTTCACAGAGAATAACTGCACGATTCCTCAGAACCAGAAAATGAGCTGTTTCTTCAGCCTGTACCTGCCACTGATGATCCCGCTGTGGATGTGGAGGGTCCAACATGAATAAGCATATATTAGTATGCACTTCAAAATGAATAGGGAAAGGGAATTTAGGCAAAGCGTAAACTGAAGAGACTCAGTCAACTACACACTTTGCAGTAGAAATGTCCGGGAGCAGTCAAAGGGACACAGGTAATAGTGCTGCAGTAAAATTGTAGTTTATTAACTATGGGAAAGTAGTGTCTAAAATGTTCCCCATTTTAATGAAATCAATTATTATAATTGTCACTTAAACTGTCTGTGTCAATTTGTAATCTGGGCTCGTCACTGAAACAAATCTTTCCGTAACAAAAAAAGACAGTTGTCAATTCGGACTGTAATGCTTCAGACAAAGGCTGTGATTGAACAGAAATGCACAGTGGATCCCATCTGTGTCTTTGTGATGGTTACATGCTACTGCCTGTACTTATGCCATAATATCTTCTGTACATTAACATTCAATCAGGATGAGTCTTTTCCCGTCAATTGCTGCAACCCCATCCTGTATGCACGAGCACATAATGTGTGCATATTTAGTGCCTAACAGCTATCAGGCTTTATGTATTTCTCCACAGGCATAGAGGCTGATGACCCCATGGAGTCGGTAAATTAGAGCATCCCTTAGTGATGTCATAGTCTTCGAACTGAAGGTTGAACATTGATGACCTTTTTATCTCTAATATTGTCTTTACTGTAAAGAGGTATGTGGCTGTTGAGGGAGTCTGTGTGAAATATATCCTGGGTTACAAAACATCATCTTGTGAATGGCTGATTAATCTGTAACATGTTGAACACCAGCTAGAACCATTTCAATTAAATCAATTTCGGGCATACATGTTTGATGGATTGTAAAGTGACTCATTTGCTAAGCTGATTTAACAGACCTTTACTGTGCATGCAATATGCTTTGTACAAAACATACATTACAGATACATTGCAGACATACTACTTACTAAAAGATATCTAAATAAGATATTTGATAGGTGACATTTGCATTTAACTACAGAACAGATGATAACACCTCAGTCATATTTTGTTGTTTTTATATTGTGTTATTTATCTTCCAGTCTTTTGTTATCAGAATGAGTTTTCTGCAGTTTAATGCTAAGGATTTGTATGTATGACTGGGCTCTTAATAAACTCATGATGACAACAAAGCAGTCTAAGTACATTTTGCATAGTAGCCATGCAAGGACATATACTGGCAGGTAAATCTATAGAAATGGCTGGGAAAAAGCGCTGGATTTGTTTGTAAAAATGGTGGCACAAAGGTAACTTAAGTGACCGTTCAATTTACCATTCCCAGAAATCATCTAGTCTAGAGAGGAACAAAATAATAGCTTGTTATTTACCATGTAACATGTCACCTTAAGTTATTTATTGGACAGTGTTATCTATTGTAATTGTATGCAACTATCTAAACAACATAGTAACTAACACATGCGTGGGACTGCAGTTTGTACATTAAGAGAAAGACAAATAATTTTACTGGGAAAGTTTAGCTTCAGTCAGAGCTCTGTCGGGAGGGGAGGAAGACATGCGAGAACAAACGAACCTTGGAATTTTCTTTTTGCAATTTGTCCAGAGGAACTGCCAAAATCAACACAAAATGAAGGTTTGTCGTATTAACTGAAGCCACTAATTTCAGAAAATACATAATCAATACAATGTGGAATCAGTGACTGGATGTCAATCATTTATTCAAGATGGTTGAGTTAAAGGGGGCATATGTGGAAAAGGGTAAACATATAAAATCTTTGGAGTTAAATGCTATCCTTATAGTGTCATGTATTGTGTGTCATGCAATGTGTGTCAGACCTGTCTGCATTTTAAATGGAGGCAGCTTATTATTATAGATTACCTTTGTGAGGGGAAGTCATGTGTCAGTGATGAACATCTATGGCGTACTTTTCAGTGATGCCTGACAGCTGGATAAACAGACATAATTAACCTGAACTCTATAGTCCAAGAAAATAAGAAGCGTTGGCCGTTTCCAACGGACTATGCACTTTATTATCGAGTACACTTGTTAAACAGGACACACATTAATATACAGTATGTCCGGAAACATGATGTTCAGTCTTATGAATATCATTTGCATCAAATTGAATCAAGAAATAAGCCCTATCTAAGTATACTTTCCATTCATCTGTTATATACTTTCAGGAAATTATAAAGGCATTGCACACATCTGTAGCATTTCATGTCATAAATAGTAAATCTTACACTTTAGTTCTAAACAAATCAAGCCCTGAGACACATTTCCAAGAATCTCTCTCTGAAGGCCTGGGTGCTTCAGAAGTGCAGAGCTGTATCTTTGAGGAGAACACAGCCTCCTGTATTCATTCTGCTTCAGGGGACAACAGTGAGCCGATGCAGCTCCCCATCTGAAGTGACAATCCTGACGGAATAAAAATAATGGCAGCCCTAAACAGTGGGCAATGGATCTGACAAACATTTAGATGCTATCTCCCAGTTACAGTGAATAACTGCGCCGCCACTCCTACCACACCAGTGTAGCCACTGGCAACACCAGCCAGACACGTAATCCCTTTGGACAAGAGAGCACCTCATCAAGCACAGGCCCAAATCAAAGTAATTGACAAAAGCGGGGAAATAATGAATAGACCCCGAGTGTTTAAGCAGGCATTTTCACCGGGATAAAGCCTTGGGCTGCTCGTGCTATGCCGTCCTAGTCAACAACAATGGAAGCTGGGCTTTGGGAAGTTAACACGGGCAGAAATGTTATTTCTTTATTTGTTAATGAATATATCCATATCTGACTGAGAAAATATCTGTTTTCTGAATATAAATATCAATGAAAAATACATTAAACACTATAGGTTTATAACAATGTTCCGTTTTATAGTATAAGTATATCAGTCAGGCATTTTACTACTGCATGTTTTACAAGTCGGCTTGTTACCCTTATTGTATTGTAGAAGTTGTAAGGCATAGGAAGCCAAACAATATTTCTTCATCTCATTTACTGGATGTCCCCTCTGGGCCACACTCAGTATCTGGGCAAGGACTTCATCACATACACAACCTATTTACAGATGCAATTTTATCCCTGCTACTGCAAAGATAATTCGGCTTGCTTTATCGTGTTTTCATATCCATTTCCATGTCTGCACAGCCAACCCTCCACTCCCCTTGTGTGTCAGTAAGACTGAAACTACATTTTAATGAGGTCAAAAAGTCCTCAGCAAAGAGGAGGATTGTGAGGGTCCCGCACTAGAGACATTTTGGCCATTTAAAACCAATTTCCTGCAATTTCACAATAGATCTGCATATTTTATGCTCGTCACAACCTGCAAAATGTACTTATTGTGCAAAAGATCCAATCATCAGAGCAGCCCGGTGCTTCGGTAATTGGTGTGCCATTTGTTCTTGAAATACTAACATTATTTTTGGCACCTCTCAAAGAGTTTGGCTCTGTGTAGTTACATCATATATTAAAAATACTTTTTTACAATACACTGCACTTAGAGAAATTGAGGTATGCTCTCTTGACATACAGATTAACCCATTTTCCTTCCCAAATAAATACAGTGTGGGTTTGTAATGAAAACCAGCAAATACAAAGGACAGGTTTAATAATTAAACATCCACTTTTACTGCCCTCTTTAGTCGGTAGTAACGTGTGCCATCAGTTGCACTATGCCTATTTGTGGCCTTAGCCAAAACTTGTCAAAACAGTGTTCTACCCACTTATAAAAAAAACGTACTTACAGCACCAACAGTGGTCAAAAACTCCACAGGGACCCTTAAATGGAAAGTCACTCCAGCACTTGGCTGTAATAGTAATCCAGTTAAGCCAACAGACAAACCCATAAAGGAAGGTCCCACTAAGTAAAGTCTATAAAATACTAATCTAATCTAAGCTAAAATGTACAACAAAGCTTTAAATAACTGAACAATTCCTCACTAGGAATACCTTTTTTATATTAACATTTAAAACATAGCTCAAGCTCAAATTAGTTTAGCAAAAACAGCTACAGTCGAAGGCTGGAAAAAAGTTGTAGAAATGTAGAGTGTGTAAGCATTGGAATAACATTCAATTATATGTCTGCCTGTTACTCAATTATTGCCATGTGTCTTAATGATAAACAATATGGGCATATTGTGTAGTGGGATTTAAATGACATCCTCAAGGTTGCACCTTTCCTCAGGAAAAGGAAAGATGACAGCATATAAAGTAACCTTGAAAGAGATATCTATGTTTCCTCTGTCAGCAAGTGTAGAGATCACAGGGGTTGAGCAGTCTCACTTGTTTCTCTGCCTTCAGTGTGGCTTTCATGCAATGTTTCACCTCATTACTGTAAACGTCCTCTAACAACTACACCAATCAACCCATTTCTGTCTCTACGCACGCTCTGGTACAGTAAGTTTGATACATTTCCCTTGCAAAAGGCTCATGCAATGCACTTGCCTCATCTGCCCCAGTTTCAGAATTATCCCTCCATGGTCTACTCTAAATCATAGAGGGGCCAAGAACAAATAAGAAATATTTTAAAGTAGGCTAAAATATTCTTTTTTGTAACGTACTGTTGCAGGGAAAACCAAATTAACCAAATATGTTAATAGCACTTTTACTTCAGTAAAGTACAAGTGGTTGTCCATAAGACAAGGACAAGTTTACTTTTTAACATTGCATTCACTAAGTCATGAGACTTGCAGCCTAATGGCTTCAAACATTACAAAGCTCTGTTAATGGTCACCTAACGTTTTTAGCTCTATTTAATAATCCACCTTTTTAATATAACAATTTAAAAAAGATGAAATTGCTTTCAGGGGCATGTATTTAAAAACAAAGGTAGACATTTAAATAATGTTTTCACCTAATGGTGCCATCATATGTAGTGAAAAATAAATCCTAAAATGATGATGGTGGAAATAGGGCACCTCATCAATATTGTGAAGCCTAATTTTGTTCCCCACATTATGATATTAATTCCAAAGTGGACAGATGGCACCATTTGCATGTCTACCAGCACTCTTAGGGATCAAGCAACAATTTTGCACTTCAGTGCAACTGTCTTATAAGAAGGTCAGCCATTAAATTATGCGCAGCTTTAAAAGCCTTTTCATGTATTATGAAATTCATTTTGAAAAGAGGAAGCGCGCGTTTCCTATTCTTCACTGGACTAGCTGTACTCGAATCACCACATTTAGTTATTTTCTTCACAAAAAAATAAAAGAATATTATAATACAACCATTAATGTAGTCAGCCCTAACATTAGCTTTATTCCAGGAATAATACTCTAACTCAACACACAGGGCATTGCTCAGGTTTTGGAAACACCAAACTGACCTTGAGAGGACGTTTTGACTCAATGTATCCACTGCAGGTCTGTAGGGGGCAGCGTTAAGGTCGGTGGCTCATTGTCATTATAGAGGGGACATATTTGGGGGATCATCTTCATCTCTGATTTAATGATGCATAGTGAAATCTTATGAGAGTCACTTATGTCCCATAAAAATCCCTGGACAAAGCGGTAAAATCAATGACCTGTTTTGTTACTTAATGAGTAGCTCAACTGAGGAAAGGTTGAACCTATCTGATTCTTGTGCCCCACCCCTTGAAGTATAACATTTTCTGTGTGCCATTGAAAATACAGTTCCATCATGTATGCTTTTATCTACAAGTTGTGCCTTCAAGACACACTAAACTGTAGTCTAAGGTTGCATGATCACACAATTCTTCAAGTAATAAGGTATAATCTTATGATCATTTCCCCTATTATAAACTGCTTTATGCAGGTATGGATACTTTGCTGGCCATTGTGCAGCACGCTGGATGTATTCCATAATATTGTACCTTCTAATCTCAGTGGGGTATTAAAACTGGAATGATTGGTATGCAGCCTTAATGTGGGAGAGTTAAGAGTTAGGGGTGAGAGAAAGGATATAAAACCAACCAGGGGAAAAATTAATATGAGGCAAGGTAGTGGAACTGATAGTATTCTATAATGTGTTGGCACCGAGATTGGAGGAAGAAAAAAAAAATGTCACCAAACATAAAGTGTTGAAAGTTGTGAATTGTTTGGAACCTTTTCTCATAGCACAAAAGAAAATGCTATGAAGCTCACCATAAGAGAAACTCTTAAACGGTATGATGATATCCAGTTGCTCTATTTTCTGAAAGTACTTCAAAAAAACTTAATTACATATTTGGATTTGCTTTTTTTTCAAACTATTTCAGTGAAAGTAAAAAAGGCACACAGTGAAGCTGTACATCCAGTTGAGGGGTGATTATGTATTCTACCCCCATCCTTGTAAATCCATAATCATTAACATCTGCTCTAGCTTTCTTTATTGAACTATTTTGCCTATGTGTGGTCCACTTATCCTCGTTAACTCCACTTTAGCCAACTCAGCACATAGATCGAAGGATAGATAGCAGGGAAAAAGAGGGAGAGACAAACAGAGAGAAGAAGACGGAGACAGAAAGGCACCTTTTAAAAAGATAAAATATATAATTTCTGGCTTATGGCAGGTGGCTTGCTTGCCTGTATGTTGTCCCAGGAACTAATTCCTTAGCCTCTACTGTACTTTGACAACTGACCCATGGATTTGCTGTCTGGTTGCAGGATGTCTTGAAATAATATCTATAATTGCCTCTCTAAAATATTGATTCAAGCCCAAGGTTAAAATAAGAACACAGCATGTTTATTGAAAATGTGTTGACTCCTGAAATTAAAAACTCATTAGAAATCCCATTGACCTTGTCTCTTTGATAACTTTACAGTCAAGCTACCTTTTTGAGACAAATACCAGAACTACTGTGCTCATTTATAAGTGGTACAATAGCAGCAACTGTTGCAGAAGTATTACTAGTTCTAGTATTTCAGGTGTTGTGAAATCCCAGTGGTGCACCGGACACCCAGATGTTTCAAATCACACATCACCCTGTATGACCTATTGATATCGAGTGACACAATATCAATATGTCCAGGCCCTGTCAATATTAACACCCCCCCCCGCCCCTTACAGAAGATGAGTCTGAGTACATGCATGCAAAACAATATAATAATTAAACTTTTATGCTGTCATTTTGTAATTACATTTTCAGGGCCTTTTGCAGACTTTTCTGAAAACGCAAGTGCAATGTCAAGGTCATACAGCAGCTGAAATGTGCAGATGCTGTTGTTGAAGAAGGAGGACATGGGTTTGATACTTTTGACTTGTACACCTGCGTTCTGGCTTTATCTATACTCGAAGTCAACATTTACATCTTTTTTTGTTTAGTCATGACCCCGTATATTTACCTAACCTTGACCAACTGCTTTGATTTTCCAACACGTTAACATTGACAGAGATACTGTAGAAATAGCCAAATGATAAATGTTTCCACATGTTATTTTTTACAGATCTGTATATTTACTTTAGGATTTTTATGTTGAATAAGAAAATGATGTAGGTGTTGTAGTAATGGCAAAATAACTGCATATGAAGCAATGGTATTAAAGAAGATATAGTTTGTTCAGTGACAAACCTGGTGTTAATCTGTGAAAGATGTATACGTTTTTAAATATAAAAGGTTTAAATTATATATAACAAACTGTAGTACTAGTAACTTTTATGGTTGTCCAGAGAGAAAACACTTTGATGTTGCTACTTTGATGTTGCTGGACTGACCAGCCCAACCCTCTTTTCCCAAAAAACAAACATCCCCTGGTGAACTAACACCAGACATAACAGAATGAAAGCTGGACACCATCAGAGAGGCAGAGAAAAAAGCTGCAGATTTTGTATATAAGTATTAACTGTTTAGTCAGAAGAGCACAAAAGTCCCTTCATAGTTAATAACTGCAAGCAAATACAAGTAAGATTGTACAATCAGAAAAGGGAAACAGTTCCTTACCACGGCTTGTACAGAAAGCACAAACAACAAACAAAAGATTGGTTCTCTTCATGGAGGAATTATTTTTTCATCAGCTTGAATAACATTTGCATTGTTTTACTTGGGGATAGAGAGATGCAAAACATTTATGTATCTCTCATTGTATCTGACACAAAAAATGTACGAATAAAACTGAGTGGTTGGACGTAGTAGTATTCGTTTATTTGTGGAAACTGGGTTGCAGCACATCACAAAGGCATTTAAAAAGATAAGATATAAGTAACTGACAACAACATAGACAAAGATTAAAACGAACAGACATAAGAAAAACAGATATCGGCAGAGATGACAAGGGGCCTAGGCCCTCATTTGAGACCGACTACCCTACTTCATTTTTTGAATTATTCCCCCAATGGAGTAACATCATTTAGTCCACGTTTTAATACATTTTATGTCACATTTAACCTGGTTTTGATCAAAACACACATGTCCCTTTGCAGCAATCCGCTTCAGCCTATCTCTCCCAGTCGCTCAACCTTTCTAGCCTGCGATCAGGGCCATAACTAGAATATTATTTACTGGATTGGCAATGTTAAAGTTAATGTTGCAAAAATTCCCTTTCTACAGTCGGATTCCGGCTCTAATGAGGCTTTACTGATATAGCGTTGATGGCTCTGCAGAGGAGACGGGCGCTTCTGGAGGAATGTCAAACACCTCTACATTCTTGTGTACCATCATTAGGGTCATTTAGTATTTCCATCGCATCGCACAGTAGAAAGTGCGAGCAAAGAGCAAAAAGTGCAAAGAAAAATCACCTTGCGCATGGCATGTGCGAAGAACTCAAAGTGTATTTGCATGTTCGAGAGGGAGAGTGCAGGCTGTATCTGCCTCCTTAGCTCTTAGTGCACACAAATGTATTGATTTTAAAGTCATTTCCGTGATCAGAGTCACTTCAAGAGTAGCATTACATACCATGAAAAGCTATTTCAAAAGAGTCTGGTATAGCAGAGGAAGGATTCTTGCTGAAGTGGTTTTCATGTTTTCTATCGGCTGGTTGCTTTTAGTGAGTTTATATTCAGTGTGGTCCTCTCTCCATTGTATAGTGTTTCATCTGAAGAAAACCTTATGTGAAAAGTGCTTCAGGTATCGTGATTTATTGAAATATCTCCACTTGTTTGTTTTACGTTCTGTCCATTTGATCATGTGATGGCATTTTAAAGTCCTCGTGGAAGGCAGTGCTTTGACATCTCAGGTCTGCTGGACTGTCATGACATTTGCCGCTGACAAGTGTTAAATCTCTGGGGAGGATTGTGAGGCCGCTGACTGACATTACAAATGAACAGCGCCTGAAAGAAAACACCTCTTGATCAAAAAGTTTAAGTGGACGGACGGGCAGTCCGCTACAAAAGTAATGTATTCTCCATCACTCCTCACCTTTTTTTTGATTGACTTTTAGATTTCATTTTTCTATTCACTTTCCATGTATTTGAAGATAGGATTTTTTCTGTGCTGAACTCCTGCTGGTGTTTAACCCAGGGACCTATATGGTTCAAAGTAAAGGAGGGCTTTAGATTCTCTACACTATATTATTTGACAGGTAAGGTACAAAATGTAATCTTCTGTGACAAAATCTCAGTAAGGTATAAAGATCAAAATATGTTTTATAGACATGATGATGACCAAGGCTTCCAAGAATCGATCTCGTCAAAAGGTTTGGAAATAATCAAAACGATCAACGACACAATTACATTTTATGCCCTTCAGATCTTCCATTCCTTTGAATATGGACGACCTAGAGGCCCCAACCATGGGTGGCCCTCTCATCCCACACACACACTCACATTTTCTCAATTTGAATACTCCCACACCACGAAATCCATTGAAATTAGCTTCTGTTGTGGTACTCCAGATTAGAATAAGCATTCTTGTTGAAAACCTGCCAGGAATATCAAACAAGTGATACTTGTTGAAGCCGTTGAATGTAATAAAAACCTTGGGACTCCGGCTGAAACCAAACTCCCTTTTCCTTTCATGTGAAACACCCATCAAAGAAACTGAAGGTCAAAATTAGATGTGTTGTCTCTGCTGCTAATCAAAAGACCATTGTGCAATCTTAAAGTAACTATTGTAATTTTGTAATATTGTAATATTGCAGTCTTCTCCCTCCACATAAAATCCTGCTGACTCTGTGTAGCACAGATTAAAGCTGCTCTGTCTTTCGCACACATAGACTGTGCAGGCCGCACAGATACATAACGGCTGCACAAGTATATCTGTCGACCCATTTCAGCATAAACGGAACAATATTGTTTAAACCTACGACACACCAGAAAAAAAGGTTCCTCCGTCAATGAGACTGTTTAAATAAAGGATTACTGTTAGAAAGATATCACTCGCCACCCGCTTGGTCTTCAATATCAGGATACATGTATTTATTATCCTTGCAAGAATGGAAGTAGTCATCACACACAGGGCTGCGTGGGACAAATAGTTCCCAGAACAGTGTCTTTCAGATGCTTATATACAGAGAGGGTGTATCACAGTCACAAGATGGAGAATACTGGTTCAAAGCAGTATTCAATGTTTAGCTAAGGCCTGCGTAAGCAATACACATGACAGTCATATGTCTATCTCCATAGAGGCTGAATCATCATGTTAATCATTGTCACAAAAGTAGCTATCATGTGCCTAAGACAGTGTGTCCTGATGCTCTTCTAGGTAATCACCTGTTATGTACGCAGCTACGTAGGGCCTTTGTTATCATGTGCTACTCTGATATTAGAAGAGTACATTCAGTATTTTCCCAACAATTACCAACATATGTTATGAGGAAATTTGTAATTTTATAAATTCATAATCATTAGTTTAGATTAGTGTTAATACAGACATGTTTTCCAACAAGCATTGCATAGGTTATTTGAAAACGATGTCACCTATAACGTTTCATCAACGTTATCATAAAACATATTTTCCAAGTATATCATGAATAACATGATAACGTTTATAATCTATATCATATTTAAAATCCTCTACTCATGAATTTTGCACTAGTCTTAATAATGAATGGCTGGTCTCCGAAGATAAAAGCTTAAGATCAGGAGTTTCATTAATTATAATTTTAGAATATCAGAGGACCGTGAAAGTTCTGTGTGAAGAGGACTTTGATTGAGGTGGGAATATCTGCGTTAAGATACAGGCTGAAAATGTTCCACCACTTTCAATAAAGCAGCAGAAATCCATATCCCAAAGCTCTCCAAACTTTTACCTGCTGGGATCTGTCAGAAGCATTTAGAGTTAGAGCTTTTACACTTCACAGAGAATTATACATTGGGTTTTCAACAGTGTAGGCTTAACATCAGACAGACCTAATACATCTATGTTAAACAGTTGTCAAGATTAACACTGCCAAATATGTTTACATATCTTGCCTTCGGCAGGGAGGGGAACATCTAAGCTAAGGTCTCAGGGTGTGTGACTTTGTGATGTCTGTGATATTGCTCGGCATCATGGGAACTACTCCGTTGGTTGATGAAAAACTGCCAAATCTTTCATTTTTCTCTTCAAATGTGCGGGCCTGCATTTCCCCCCTCACTCTTTTCATGTTATCTGAGGGACTTGTGGCCAGAGTGAATGATCTTGCCTCGAGGCAACATCATACACTTATGGAAGTTTGAAACTTTTCACGAGCAAATAATTTTGTTTTGGACAGGTTAATTTATATCCATATAATCAACTTTTAAAACCCATAAAAGGCTGTAAGTGTCAGGAGGGTGTGTTTAATGTGCATGCTTTTGTGTGTTTGGTTGTGTGACTTTGTGTGCATGCATGCCCTACAAATAATTCACTTATACCTCATATGCCCAAAAGCCATCATCACATATTGTGTTCTGCATTGTCTCTGTCATTAGTCATACGTTTCATAAATATTCAATCAGCCTGACTAGCATCCCAACGCCATGTTTTAAAAAAAACGATTTCACCGCCCGTTACATTATTTATTTCTGTACCCTCTTATAAATAATTTTTTCTTGTTCAACTATCATGCCTTCCTTTTTTATGTTTCACTTTCCTGAATGTAAACCTCAGCAAAATAAAAGCCAGATCCGAAGCATGCTTCTGGTTATGAATTGAGTTGTAAATTCATCTGTTGTGGGCTTTTGAATGTGGATGCTGCTCTGGAAGTTCACATACACTTTGTGATGTATACAGGGAGAGGTTTGGTTAACTAGGACACATGAAACAATGCGATGCTATCAATATTTTACTTGCACATAAATTGAAGAAAAATAATATTTGATTTGTGTTTGTTTCATTGCATCAGGCATGCTACAGTATAGAAGTAAATATGGGACATCTGCATGGAATACAAATATGTACATATATACATGTTTCCCATGTTTTCCTTTTTAAATAAGCCATATATTTACAAAAACAAAAACAAAATATTTAAATACGATTTACTCTTGTTTGCTTGTTCTGTGTACCACCATCAGTGGAAAACAAACACAAACCTGTGTTTAAGTCTGATATTCAGCCAAGCAGGTCATAAGTCCCTGTCTGTGCAATTTATTTTATTAAAAAACCATGTACTTTTCATCATTCAGCCCATTTAAGCTCCATTTTCCAAGTCATTCTTTCGGTGATAAATTGGCCCCAACAGTGGCACTTCAATCAGGCCTGATTTTCTATAGCACGTTCGAAAATGAGAGAGAAAATGATATGGAAATAAATCACATTCTGCTACTTGATCAGAACCACAGTCTCAGCCCGAGCTGCTCTCTGCCGTGAGTCAATTACTCATTACATACAGCTATTGACCTTTCTTCCAACAGGAAGTTCAGTGAATATCTCTGCAAGGATTGTAATTGACAAGATGTCTCTTTTAATAGAAAAATGCCCACATTTCCTCACAAGTTAATTAAAAATTCAATAGCGGACCCAACGGCCACAGCCACTGAGAAAGGTTAGTATAGACATTTGTACCTGCCAGGCTGCCCATACATGAACACATAATTTATGCCTGACAGGGAACCCATTAACACATGTACTTTCATGCCATTTAATACTTGACAGTGTCACAATTTGAAAATTCCCATCCATATACAGTACATAATTTCAGGTCCATGTGACGTGAAAATAGATACTTTTAAGTCATTTGTGCAACCGCAAGTAGCAGATATACTGTGTCCACACTGAATGGTGCGAGTAGGCTTGTCAGCACAGTGAATACTTTATAGAGCTCCAATTTCCAAAGTGAAAATGATGTAATCGTAGAGCGATTTAGTCCCACATTATGGGACAATTTAGAAGTGGCAGCAAATCCGTCACCATAAGGAAAACATGACAAGTCCCTGCGATAATGCACATGGATCTGCCCTTCATTTTCCCTGGAGCCTTTCCCTGAACTCTGTTGAGTGGTATGGCAATGATATACATAGCAAGTCCAATGGTAAACACTTTCTTGAAAGCAGTTCATATTTATCTGCTAAAAATGTGTGATACATCCTGTCACGTGAACTCCAAGGGTGCCTTGATGTAAATAAATCCCAGAAAATGCCATTACCCTCCAAACCCTTTCCATTATCGAAAGTGAATTCAAAGGGGCACATGATTTCAGCTTTTTCTTCTTTCATTACCAGACACATACTTACACCAGCTGATACATTTAAAAAAAAAAAAACAGCATTTCATTCTTCAACATACAATTGTAGATTCAGCAGTATTTACAAAAAAATGTCTACAACACATTTTTTGTATTTTGAAGTGGAAAGATAGAAAAAGGCGCTTAATGGTATCATTAGGATCATAAAAGAAGTCAGCCTAAAGACCTACAACTGAGAACCACTTAGCTGACAGGCACCTCTGAATTCTTGTAACAGTGGAGGGGGGAAATGAAAAGAAAAAGAGCCGCCAAAGTATTTCCTACCAATGAATAAAAGCCACATAGGGAGGCATGACATTAATCATCCTTTTTGCTGTAATCACCAATAATGACATTGAGCTATACTGCCAATCTTCATCATTTCTCTTCTTGTGACTCACCTGTTTCAAATAGTTTTCAGCAAATGCATCAATAGATGTGAATTGGTCTGTAAATGTTCTGTGGCCTTCTGTGTCTCACATTGTAAGATTCTATTCTGCTTTATCAAATATCCTGCTGATAGATACCCTTGTCAACCTGCAGCCATAATTCATCCATGCGATTTGAATAGGGCTCCATTTTTTGTAGCGGCGTGGTATGGTTTACCATTCCGGGAATCATTTTGATATTTGGCAGCAATTTCTAAATGGCACATGAATCAAAGACGGCGGAATGAATAATAAAATAAATTTGGGATTTGATGGCTGTATTTGTGACATAAATAGTTCAGAGGGAATTTAGATTGCCAGCTGTCCCTTGGAACAGTTTTACCTTATGCCACATAAACCATCCAACTCAACGTCTCTATATTTACATCAAATAAACAACACATCTACCACGTTGAGTAAATATTTAAGATGTTTTTTTTAGAAAAACATTAGACTTTATCATAAACCCCATGACACAATGCAGCCATGACCTTGCAGAGTTCAACTAAAAAAGGTTGCTGTGGTTACAGTGGACCAAGAGTAAAAAACACTGCACTAAATGATTGAAAATACAGATGAAATCTTATCCCTGCGGTTTCAGGCTGATGAAAAGACTAGAGTATGGAGGAAAATCCACATGAGTACATGCATCAATCATGCCCCACATCAGGCCGTGGCACAGTGATGTGTGGTCTTTTCTCCATGTGGCACATATTTGAACCCTTGATAAAAGAGAAGTGATGGTTCAGGGCCACGGGATAGCAGAGAGCTATTGCCAATCAGGTGCATCCCTAACAGCAGGAAGCACTGCTGCGGAAGGGTTTTTTCAGCAGGGTAATACCCCATGCCACATGAACAGAATTGTCCAGGAACGGCTCCATGAACATGACAGTGAAGTCAGCCTTCTGCAACAGACTGCCCAGTCAAGATTCCAATCCAATTGAGCATCTGCTGGATGAGATTGAACATTTGGAGTAGAGATCTACTTCCAGTCAACTTGATGCTACTGTGGGTAGCACTAAAGACAACATTGGCTAGCATCCCTGCGGAACCCTTTTGACAAGATGTGGAGGTTATTTCCTAACAAGCTGACACTGTGAAGGAGGTAAAATTGGATGTGACTGAACATTAATATCATCTTCTAAGTGCAGCATCTAGAAATAACTAGTGGGAAGACATTTGAAACAATAAAGTATATTTTGCGACTATAAAAGTAAGTAAACCCCATATAACATTTCATATGTTACACTAGCTGCCTTATTCCTACTGTACTTGTATTATAATAACATTGAACAACAGAGACTAGTCTACTCTCAGAGTCATTTAAGTGTGGTAAAGTGATGATGCATCAACATTAATCTTGCTTTTCAATCCTATACTCTGGAAATGCATCTCTTGGGAAGTTTAGGGAACCTCTTGACACGCCGTTTCCTGTTCATTACCCAACCAGCTGTTGTTCCTAATGAGCCTAAAGGCAATCTCTCATTCTCTTATAGCCATGGGTCTTGTGCAACTGGTGACACATCGTCTGCCCACAGAGTGAGGGCCAGCCACTAGAAAGTAACTTTGTTGTTACCACCAATTATTCTAACATTATTCCCTAGTATTAAAAGGAATGAAGAAAGTGGTCGAGTGGACTTCATAAACTTGATTCCAAACACCAGCAGTGTGGAGTAATACATTTAAAGGTGGGGTAGGTAAGAAACCGGATCGAGATACACTTTTTGTTATATTCCATGGAATGCTCTTAACATCCCGATAGCAATGAATATCTGAAGTGCTTTGACAAAACACCCATAAATAAATATCATCTCTGGAA
>NW_011366620.1:13631-19047 GCF_000735185.1 Notothenia coriiceps | reverse complement strand
GTGTGTGTTGGAGGAGGGGCTCTGTAAGGAAGTGGCAGATTTTTTCCAGTTGTGTATTTTCAAATTCTAGCGCACTCGAGCTGGTTTCTCCAAAATTACCTACCCCACCTTTAACTGTGTTCAAATTGAAGTAATCGTCCGAGAATTTTCAACATTTCTTTAAGGACTTTACAGAAATGTGCTTGAACACAACAAAGTTAAAAACAGTTTAGGTTCTCCTAATTAAAAACATTTAGACCCACTTAAATGCTCTGATTGCAACGGTCATGGGCCACAAACCATGGCAATAAATAACAAGTCCAAGGTGTCTTCATTAATTTTGCAGCATGTTGATGTATGGGTTTGTTTTATCTCACTTAGATTCCCCTTAATGATGAGCATGAGCCGTCCAATTTATCAAGATGTTATTTTTTTTGTGTATTTTTATGCATATCCCTAATTTGCAGTATACAGTATATACATATAGCTCTTAACAACGCCATTCTCTGGAGTAAGGAACAATTC
Source organism: Notothenia coriiceps (assembly GCF_000735185.1). Taxonomy (NCBI): domain Eukaryota; kingdom Metazoa; phylum Chordata; class Actinopteri; order Perciformes; family Nototheniidae; genus Notothenia; species Notothenia coriiceps. The sequence continues at coordinate 18,543 of NW_011366620.1, read as the reverse complement.
TGCAAACATTTTTTGCTGAGTAATCATTTATTATAGGACAGAAAAGTTAATGGTATGATGATTTGTATATGGTGTGTAACAGTAATCAGTCTAATGAGAGAAAACATATAGGTGCACAGCCCACTAGAGTCAATGTCATTTTGAGTCTTGAGTAAAATCGCTTAATGCTGACACACTCATAACAGCTTAATGGTGCTTCGTCCTGCACCTCATTGTGTCGGTAAAAACAATACTCCCTCATTTTATCTGACATAATCTAAATGAAGGCACAAAGAGAATATTGTCCATTGTACATCAGAGCTTCAAAATCTTTCTTGGGAATATTAACACCTGGGCAATTTATCTGCATGAAGTCACACAGGTCTTTGCAAATAATCAGCACCTTCCCCTGACAGGCTGCAGAAGGTGTAGATTAGCTCCCACTCAGATTACAGCCCCATGAATCCTCATAGATAGAGCATGTATCCTGACGGCGAGTGAGTGAAACTGCTTGTGCCAGAGGAGAATTACTCCCCTGATGTATCACATTAATATGTGATAAACAACCTTGCATTGCCAGATTACAATAAATAATTCACTGCCCTTCAGAGGATGTGATATGTGCCTGCACAGATTATTTACAGCTTTGAAATTATTCTTTTAATCTCATACAGCAAGGTGAACCTGGAGTAAATAATGCATGGTTAAAGTTTATACCTGCTTTATACTCTTTTTGTCTGATTATATTTTATATTATTTTTTAGTGAATGACTGGAGAATTGTGGCGGTGTGCGCTGGGTGTTTTGCTGTGTTTCTTTGTATCTAATCGAGTTTTGGATAATTTGTGGGTTATTTAATATTCTTGTGAGGCGCTACGCAGGGTTCATGCTCGGTCCACAGCTAATAGAAGGGTAGAAAGCTGAATAAAGATGCTCTCTGAAAGAAAGTGTTTTGTGAGGTTTTTTTCAACAAAAACCCATTTTGGGGTTTATAAAAGTTCTACTGAATATTGTGCTGCACTTTACAATTATACAAGAAAGGAATATATAGGTTCAAGCGTGATGTGTGCTGAATATCAGTAGCTCAACTGGTGATAGAAGAAGTTGCTGTTTGTACCACACATGTTGATGGAGTAAGGCATCAAAATATCAAAATAATCCTTTAAGTGCTTCTATTTGACGCATATTTCAATGTGTATGTTCAGTCAGTGGGAAATACGAAACAAGCTTAAGTACAAAAACTATAAATATAGGCGTCAAGTAAGTTGAAAAGGCGTGAAGTGCGTGAAGACGAAAAGCTCATTTTTGCGCAAATAAAAACGTTACACTTTCATGGGCAAGCTACAAACATTGGCAGGCTTTTTGCCCCCCATCTTTAAATGGCAAGCCTCCACCTCAGGAGTTCCTCTGTGAACAATTTGGAAAACATAAAAAATGTTGTTTCTTCCCTGTTGAGTCCAGGACAAAGGAGGCCAGAGAACATCTGCTGCCTGGCAGTCAATTGTAATCTTGTAGCTCTCCTGCAGACATTGTGATTCACAGCGGGATTTAAAAAAATTACGCTTTCTTCCAGAGTAATTAAGAAACAAGTGGAGTCAAATTAATTTATACATGTGATGCCAGGAAGAGGACGAGAGAAAAGTATTGGTGATGCGCGTGTGAAAAACTGCACTGTATTGAAACCTTTTTCATGAATCGTTTGAATTGATATGGACCCATTTGGCGCTTTGTTTTTCGTTATTTAACATCTAAAAAATATATGTGTCTTATTCTAGCCCTTATGGATGGTTCACTCAATTCATGACTGAAATAGGAAATCTGTGAGCTTTTCGATTTCTGTGGATGTTAAAGTACCAGCTCCATGGCAACTGGCAGGCAAGGAACATTAAGTTGACCCACCATCACTGTGTGATCAATAAAGCTGAATATTTATTGAGATTAGTTGATCAACTCTAGAACATGTACACAATATTTGCAAAGTGCATTTCATCTGAGAAAACATTAATAATAGAAGGTTATATAACATGCGTCTCCCACATTACTATAAAGTGACTTGTTCTGGTCAACTTATGCATCTCCGTTATACACACAACAAACTGTAACCCATATTAGAAATAGTGGTAGTTTTTATATTTACGTTTGCTTATCATACAATGAATGGCGTAAGAGAGCTCAGACTGACAGGTGGATAAAATTCAAGGTAAGCTTTACTGCCACTAAAGCCTTAGGCTACTCGGGCTACTCATATCACCCACCCCGAGAATCTGTACAGCAAAGCACCTTTACTGTTGCTGTTTTTTTATGTACAACCACCTTGGTTGTTGGTGCCTTAAGCTACCCTGTTTTAACCTCAGGAAACACTGCTGCCATGTTTCAAACCTTTAAGATGGGAAGATTAGTGTGATAACGCCTGAGGATTACAGTCAATGCTCCATCAGCAGTTCTCTGTCTGAAGCCATTTACCTGCATTCTATGGGTGTTCCTCTCTTTCACAGGAATCCACACAACAAGAGAACTATATATTGGTGCAGGTTTACAAAGATCTTTACATTTTAAAAAGTGTTACATTTGTTTTTTGGCTATTAAAAAAGGTATTATAATGGTCTGCAATTGTTGAAGGGGTGTCATTAAATCTGGGTCTGGGCGGTCTGTATAGCAGGGCCATCTTGGACCTCTGCCTTGCTCCCCACTGTGGCTCTGTTGAAGCACCCGAAGGTTTTTGCCCTTAATCGCACACGTGGCCATTGTTGTTTGGGCCTGATGTCATTTTCTTGGCAAGTTGACGGCATTGCTGTGTTACGCATTTCAACCATCAAAAATTGGTATGCTCCAATATTCCCCTTGTTGAACGCCATGGGCCTTTCAGCAAATAGGACAATATGTGTATCTGTTGTGTCAAATCTTTGTTGTGCCAGTCAAATGTTATTTACGGTTAGACTTGGACACAGCCAGAAGCTTATACGCACATCCAACTTTATAATCAGGACATTTTCATATATAGAGCTGCTTTCATGTTAACTAACATGCTTTAGTTATATAACATTTTATAGTTGCATGTTATTTGATTCAGGGTCATAAATATGTGTATCATTCAAATGTTGATCTCATTCCTTTATAAGACATAAAAACATTAAAGGTGGGGTATGTAATTTTGGAGAAACAAGCTCGAGTGCGCTAGAATTTCAAACTACGCAGCAGAAAAAAAATCTGCCTCTTCCTTCAGACTTCCTTACAGAGCCCCTCCTCCAACACACACGAACGCGCACATGACCAATGAGGGCACGAGATAAGTTTGTGCACAGATGGAAGGCTGACAGGCAGGTAGGCAATCCAGTTACTTTAGCCGGGTAAGAACTGGATACGGCGTGGGAGGCGGGGTCTCGTTCATTCCTATGAGAGTTGCTCATTGGCGCATGAAGAAAAAATGGCCCAACTGTTGAGAGAGCGAAACGTCACGAAAGTATTCATATAATCATATAATCCATTCTTATTGTGCATCCATGGGTAAAGGTAAAACTCATGTAGTACTGAACACGTCACATGAACGTGCCGGGCAGCGCAGCCCCGTGGGTTGGATTCGCGTTCATTATGCAGAGGAAAATAACTCTCAGAATAACGTTGTTAGCACATTTTACAACTTGAGGACCCCATAAGGGCTATACAAATGTTCATACTGGGTAGTTTATTTAGTTTAAAAAAAATTATCCAACGATTTACAGACGTCTCTTTCCCAATGTTTGTCAATGGGAAAAAGTATTTCCGGGCCCAACGACTGATACGGAAGTGTAGTACCGCCGTTTGGCCACAACGAATATTTTCCTCAGAGTCCGGCGCACTTCCTGGGGGCTTGGTACCCATTCATCTGTATTACTGTTCCGACACAAAAAGTTTAAAAGTTTATTTCGCGAGTCAGAATCTTCCAAGGACATTTGCGAAAGATAGCGTGTCTCAAAAACTGATTCAATTGTATTTTCAGGTTTTATGGAAAGCCAATAAATGAATTGCCCTTAGGGATGGGTATCGTTAGGATTTTATCGATACCGGTACTACTGCTTATCGTTATCGGTATTTTTCGATACTCTTATCGATACTTTTCAATAATTTGGTGCTCAAAATTATAGAAATGAATACAAGATGTGAAGATTAAACAGTCATTTTATTGTAATTTTCTTGCAGAAATAACTGTATAACTTATACATTAGCTTCTCAGAAGCAGACAAAAATAAATAAAATAATTCAAAGGGGCCTGGCTCGCCCTATCATGCTTTTTGGGGTTTTCCCTCAGACAGAGGATGAAAAGAGGCATTTTTTAAAAACATTTTTTAACATTTGTAAATCATTTACATCTTCATCCAGACATTTCAAACTGACAATCTAGCTCGAGAAAAGATCCTTAAAAGACTGTCCTACAGTGACATCATGCAAAACTGTGATATGAAGAAATTGGTAAGATGGCAAAAAGATAAAGGCGAGTATGTATATTATTCTGGAGTGTACTTTTAAATCAACACAAAATAAATGATGTGCTGAACTGAAACACGTCAAAATGTGTCTGAAGTTTTAAACATAGAACAAAGTATTTGAGCTTAAAATATGTCAATTCCTAGTAAACGACTAACAATTGCTGAACCATACATTGAAACGTTGACCTTTAACAACATTTAAATGTAGTTTTCCAATTCACAATGACATCTGTAAGTTTAACTGGTTTATAAAGCATTCAATGAAATGCCAAATTATTATAGGTGTAGGAGCTCACATTAATACACTGTCAGAGTTAATAAACTAAAAAAAGACAAGGCGATGTGCCTGCAAGACCTCACTCAGGTAAACAAAACATATTACCCGTGCGCAGCAGCTAACCTGCATGCGAGCCTTCGCTCAGGTCACATTTACACACAGCGCGGCTGAAGCCCGCTAGCACTATTAGCACT
>NW_011366620.1:5027-13513 GCF_000735185.1 Notothenia coriiceps | reverse complement strand
CCTTTACAAGCAACTAATTGAGTACATAGATTGCACCTTGCACTATCGCCACTACATTTTTTAAAGTACACCCAGACCTTCGATCGCTTCGCTCTGTCCACCATGCCTGCGGGAGTCTCACAACAATAATAAGAGCGCTGTTGAGAGAGATGACGAGTGGCCAATCAGAGGGGTCTCAAACCGGATACATCACACGGGATGAGGGTTCCCAACCAACCAGAATGGTTTAAAGTTGAACTAAGGAAGTAGACGTAACACATATACCGATAGCAGCACCGTTTGTCCAGCGCAGTGGTTCCCAAGCGGTGTGCCGCGGCACACTGGTGTGCCGTGAGGCAAGTCCGGGTGTGCCGTGGGATTGTGTGAAAACCATACGTTATTATTGCAATATACAACTACACAAAAATAATTATTTTTTAATTTACTATATCAGTACTTCGTATGCACTCATTTCATAATACAGAGGCAAACTCTATATCTATACAGAACCCCATATTTCGCTATTAATGCAGTTGCACAGGTGGGAATTATAAGACCGTGACACATCAAAGGCTGAAGGACAACATTAAAGGTCCCATGTCATGCTTTTCCGGTTATTACCCGTCCCCCTGTGTGTTATGAAGGTTGTTCTGTATGTAAACGGTCTGCAGAGTCAAAACCCTCAAAGTACACCCTGTAGCGAGTAAAACTCTAACACAGAAAATACCTCCCCAAAACGCCTCGTTGGAGATACGTCACTGTCCATTGATTCTTCCGGGTAACTCTTCTCCCACCACGCGATTGAGAAACTTCTTCTTTTTCCCACTACCTACCTGTGTGAGTTGGCGTTCTCTACTCTCTGTTGAACAGGACTTGCGAGTGGCCCTCTCCTCAGTGCCACCAAGGATTAAAAAATTGGCGCGCCCCGACAGGAACATGTATCTCACTAATTTGTAAGTCGGCAAAAATATTTACAATAGCACATGTTTCAATGCTGATTGCTGAAATGTTACATTTATAATTTGTAGTTCAGGACCATGGACAGTGCAGCTTCCTTGCATTGACAGTTCTCTGTGCTGAATTTCTGCTGAGTTTCCTTTGCCTCATTTTTAATTGTGTGACCTGTCTGGTTCAAATGAGTGTGTTGCTGCTTTGATGAAGCCTAATTTGATAAAGTTTCAAATTCATTTCTGAAATATTTCGTTAATAAATATTTCTTGAGTAATATAGTTGTCTTTGTCACATTTTATTTGGCATTAGTAAATAATTATCTCTAGTGGGATCCGGGGGATTTTTGTTTAAATATTGAAGTTAAAAGCATCAATCTGGTGCACTTAGAGAGCAACATTAAGAGATCTATGGATACCTCTCTCAACACCCATATGAAACAGAACTGTAAACATGTTTTTTTTTTCTTTATGGATATTTTACAAATCACTCCCCTTTTAAACTCTATTCTTGTTTTACTGCAAGATAGACTATAATGATCATATGAAGGTGTGCCGCGGAAATAATCTTTTGAATAATTTGTGACCAAACCGTTTGAGACCCACTGAGATAACGGCGCATTGACACCAGCCTTTTATAGTCCGGTTGAATCTAACCCTGGTGCATTTAGCTACTTGGTGCGGTTCATTTGGGTCGGTGTGAACACAGTCCGAGACCTCTGAAGTGAACTAAACTCTGGTCCGCTAAAATAGGTGGTCTCGGAACGCTTGCTTGCGAACTCTGGAGCGATTCATTGCTGGTGTGAACGCAGTCCGCACCAAAACATAGGAAGCGTAGTATTTACGTGTCACAAGAATGCGGATGTCTTCAAAAATCTTTAGCGAATGAGTCTTTCAAGACATCCACGGTTGTTTAGTTAAAGAGTGAAGCAGAATTAAGTGTTGAACAGTGTCGTGTAAAGTAAAAATTATCCGTCAGCTACATAAAAGTAAGAACACCTGTCGTCGGGGAAACGCCCCTCCTTACTGCAGAACGTCTCATTATATGTGTTATAATGTTTTTTAACGGACATTATATAATCATATGTGCGGGCCGCTAGTGTCTGTTGGTCTCCAGATTAACAGCAGCATGAGAATAACCTGCCGAAAGGGCCGATGCTCCATGGCGGAGGCTCCGTTAGAAATTGCCGGGATTTGCGTTTTTACCCACTTAATGTCTCCCCAATTGTTGAACAGCATTTCCGTGCACATGACTTGTGTTTAAAGTTTTTAGTCCGTTTGAGTTTTGCCCGTGTGAACGCAAAACAAACCTTCTGAAAAATGAAACAATGTAACAAACTGTGTCTGGTGCGCACCTGAGAAGCGACTAAACGAACCGGATTCCGGAGCTAAGAGGCTGCTCCGCTGCGGTGTGAAGAGGAAAACTCGGTGCTTTTCAAGCTCCAGAACCGGCCCTGAAACACTGTTGGTGTGAATGAGGTATCTCTCTCTCCCTCGCTCCCTCTCTAGATCACACTAAATGCGCTATTGCCACACACACACAGAGCCGACACAAGCACACGTTTATTTCCATGCATCTCTCTGATTGGTCTGGTGTCATGCCTCTTTTGCTTTCACTGAACACGGGAAATTACAGTCCTGCCGTCCTCTCTTGTGTCATGATGAGGTTCACGTAAAGCACGGTCAATGTATTATATTATTGAGGGAGAATTGTCCGGGGCTACAGAAAAAACCCAGGCCAGGCGACGCCAATGGTTTATACCTCTACCTTATGACGTGTTATGTGAGGACAGCAGTGTTGACAGAAATATATTGTAACAAAAGCAATAATAAGCTTGATCAACCATCGGCTTGACAAAATAAGTTAAGCTAAACAAGATGTTAATAGCAGGTCATACAGAGGGGAAATGACTTTTAAAATATGGTTTAATTAAGGAGATTTTCGAGACTATGTTTCAAAGGGGCCACATTATGCGTGTTTCACAGTTCATATTTGTATGTTGTGCCTGTAATGTCACATCTTTACATGCTTTAATGGTCAATGAGTGCTGTATTTTTATCATACTGCCTGTGCTGAAGCACCACCTCTTTTCACCCTCTGTCTGAAACCAGAGCCCAGTCTGCTCTGATTCGTTATTTGGTCTGCGCTATTGCGATTGCTCAACAGCTTATGTCCCGCCCCTTAGCAAATCACTTACAATGTGTTGGAGCCCTAGCCATTAGAAGAGTAAGTGTCACATAGTGATGTCATTATTTTAGGGAGGTAAACAAATAGCAAAAATCGAGGCGTTTCAGACTGGGGTGGGGGGGGTGTGCGTGGGTGCATTCATTCTTAATTCCTTACCGTGTTGAGAATAATGACTGTCCTATCAAAGGTGGCAGCCGTGTGATGTCACACAAGGTAAATATGAGACGTCTAATGTAGGAGCTCAGGGTGGATATTTGAGGTCATTTTTCCACACAAGCAAGATCTGCAAGCACTGCACATGCAAGTTTACATGATAAGTGAGACATGTATAACAATTAGACATTCCAGTCTTTGATACTTATTCATCAACTGCTGACACGAAACATTAATTCCCTTTGCCAATTTTAATTAGTCATCTCTCATACTGCCATGATAACACGCTATGTCTCTTTTATTAATTCACATAGGTTCCTCTAATGTCAGCATATAAAGTCTTGACAGGGGAGTCATGTATCACTCGGGACTAAGGCAGACGGTTATTAAAGGGATATCATTCATATTGTCAAGTGGTAAGAAATGTTAATTCAGCGTTTGGTACTTAATGGAGGGAAATTAATTTCCTTTAAAGGCTAGTTCATCTGATGATATGCTACAAGACTTGTATCTCAGAGATACAAATAAACAGGGTGTAATGTTTTGTTGGTGTCTTGTGTATTTTCTAAGACATTATTCTTCAGAAGCCCAAGGTGTATTATCTTTTTGTGACATATTCTGTGGCTCAGAGATTACTTGAGGAATAATGTACAACAATTCCAGGATTTATTCTCAGCCAGATAGGCCAGGCAAGACCATGCTACTTCACAAGACAATTTGCTCACCTTAAAAAGAGATAGGAGAATGGTCACATCTCCAAGGGCTTGACTTCAAGCCGTAACCCCCAAAAATGATGACAGAGTAATCTGTGGAAAATCCAGGACCTCAGCATTTTTCTTAGTGTAACTTGAATTTGATGGTAGCCTTTCACAGTGTGACAATACAGCAGGGAGTGATCCGTTTAGATATGGAGATATGGTGGTAAAAGGAAAAAAGGGCCTCTCAGTGATGTCATAGCACAACTTTGCATCCGAGTTTGTGTATTTATAAACACTTTTTTCAAAAATAGATGTATTACTGTATATCATAATATGTGAAAAGAGGGAAAAATAACCATAGATTGACATGTCAAATTAACTACTCCATATGAAGTTAATATTATTTTCCATCCGTTTATCATCCCATCATGTATTTTATGGGTTTCAGGCCTGAGGGCAGGTGAAGAGGACTGCTCTCTGACAGATGATTAGCCATGCTTTATCCCCATAAATCCATCTTCCTTTAGTCAGGGTGAAATGACAGCTGCATGGGTTTACTGGTCTTTCTACTTTTTTGTGATCACTCGTTGAGAATCATTAACAAAATCTACTCTGCTAAAACTGATATTCAAGGGAAAGCATTGTCATTGTCAGTTTTTCTTGGCTGGAGTACTTTTGAGGTTATTCACCCACAGTTGCTTTGTAGTCATTTTAAATCACAGAATTTCATTGAGAGAATCATACAGCAAATGGATCAATATACCGTGCACAGCAGAGCAAAGTTTCTACTCTCCTTCACAGTCGTTGCCGGGATAAGACGGCTGACGGCAACATCCATACAATCTTCAAGTACAAATACAGCTAAGCCGCTAAGCTTATGATTGGTGTGGGAACACAGTATGTAAGCAAATGACTTTCAGGAAGAGAGGGACCTGCTGATTTCCCAATTATACTTCCTCCTCAGGCTTGGGAGAAACAAAAAAGCTAAACTGCATCATTGACAGTCAACAGGGCCAGGCAAGACTCTCGCCCTTAGGTATTGTGGTCCAACAAAAAAGGGAAATAGGGCTTGTTCCATGGGAGGAAGGTTCATGCTGCTGTGAGATCACAAAGAGCAAGGTTACACAGTTGAACAATGAGACGACTGCACACACTGGCTCTCACTTTAAAGACAACCCTCATCTTTTGTGGTGCATGGAGATGGAATGATCTGACGCCGTTTCTCCAAGAAATACACACACACACACACATCCTACAGTGTTTGTATTGCACAGGGAAAATGTGCTGCTAGATGCGGGCAGAGAATAAGAAAACCATAAGATATTCATCTACCACAAGATAGATCTCAAACACCACTAGGCATACAAAAACACGTTTTAAAAATTAAATATGGTAATGTTGTACTTTATATTTTCCCTTCATGCCCCTCCTCAACAGAGACATATGTGCAGGGAACAGACGTGTGAAATTCCACTAATGTTTTAAACATTCCGGCACACGGTAATAAACGTCAGCATTTGCATTCACACTGTGGTGATAAGTAGGTTACCCTAGAATAGAAATACATCCTCTGTGGTGCACTATTGTTGTTAAATACTTAATGGTGCTGCCAGTATCTTCAAGGAGCACCTGTCCCGTTGTTTTGTTAGTCTGATTAAAGTGTGAAAGAGCTTTAGGGAAAAAGAATCAATGGGGAGCTCCTCGTTAAGTCAACTCAGCGTGAACATACTTTAGAAATGGCATATTTGTTTCTACAGAAAAATCCCCCCACAAGTGTTTTTCAGCCATTATCTCATTAGGCACTAAATAAGGCATTGTAAGATAATGCATTCTACGAAGTGTTTATAGTCCAGAAAATGATCCAAGGTCATCACCTGCGAGAAAATAAGACAAGTCTATTGGGTTTGTGCTTTCTGATGTTTGTCCTTGTAAAAAAGGGATGTCAGCCAACTAGTTTACAATCTTCATGCCAGGTTGCTGAATATCTTATTCTCTTGCCAATTGAACGATTACCGTCTATTGTTATTACTACATTATAACAGTACACCACCAGAGTTTACATTGGCATGCACAGAGTGGGCTATTGGCCACGCTTTAGAGTCTATTCAAGTTTAATTATACACGTGTGCCTTTGATAATCGGTGATGGGGTGCACTGCTGCTGTGAATACACCTATTAATAGTGCAGTCATTTCTACCTGAGGTGCTCCCTCCATGGGTACAACACTTTAGTGGTTCAGCACCAAGCCAGACTCTTTGAGCAGGAGCTTAGCCCATAAATTACATTTATAATCCCGGTAGTAACAGAAAGAATTGCTGTTGCAATGTTTTTGTTGACATTGAACTGTACCCATAATGCTGTGCGAATCTGATTTAATAAAGACAACAAAAAACAAGGTGAGGGGAATAAGACTGTTCATGTCACAGTAAGTAGTTTACCAGGGAGAGATGAACATCCAAACCAGGTTTCCATACTCAAAGCATGAGTTATTCTGCAGTATGACCAAGGCCAGCTTACTGCAGTAACTGGGTTAAGAGCTGAGTTTTTATGCGAATGTAGCAGTGGAACGGCAGAAGCTACACTGAGCTCACATCTGAGATGTAAGCAGTCGCCCAACTGGAATCGTCTTAACATGTTGCCTCAGAATAATCCAAAACACGTCTTTCAGTTGAGCTCCACGTGTTTAAGTGTGAATAGATGTGTGTTTGTAGCTATTCAACAAATCAAAATATTATTGAAGTGTACAGAGGTGCAGAATGCAGAAACGCACCATTCAAACCCCCAGTAGAAAGTACCTGTCATTCTCCCTCTGTGAGGGTGTGGGAGTTCTTCCTCCCTGCCGAGCTCTTGTCTATTCTCAGTGATATAGTTTCCAAGCCAGCAATCACATAATTAAGGCCCTTCATCATATTTATTCATCCTCAAAGGTTTCTGACAACCTACAACTGTTTTCCACCCCCACTGCTAAACCTTGTACAAACATGAATACCCTTGGCAGTACCTTGATAATGTGATGCATGTTGTCTTCGGCTTGATTTATCTTTATTATTTACAAGGAAAACGCTAGCTTGTACTGTATATTGACAGTCCTAATAAACAGATGAATCAAGGCCTTTTCTTTCCATTGTCTCTCGCAATGCACAATAAAGTTGTGCAGCATATGCATGACAACACTCATCCATTCTCAACTTGAATGTTCTGTAGGCAGAACCAGCTTCTCTGAAAGCCTCACACTCAACTAGCTGGAAATGATTTCAGTGGAAGACTAAGGCCTTATTATTAATGCATAATGCCAGTATCCCATCAGAGTAATACGCTATCATTGTGCTTATTATTAAAAGTTTATAAGCCTGTGTCTATGGCCACCTTAAGAGCTTTCGTGTATTATTTAAGCTGTACCCGGGAGCAATAGCCAGCCCTATCAACCTCACTCCACACAGTTGTATGGCGTCCATCTGATGGCCCTTGCATGTAAAATATTGAACTAACTTTATAATAGACTCTGTGGAAGTCTCCAGTAACAGCCAGCTGCAATCTGTGCATTGTTTATGCCTGAGTGCTGTGAAAACCGGGAAAGAGATGTGAAAATGTCTTATTTTAGGTCAATTTGAGGTAGAAATGGGGACATTTATTTAAAGCAAAGGAGAGTGAACAGCGAAAGTGAAATCTGTGGGATAAATGGTTTAGACTTTTCTTCTCTCTGCCTTTTTCTCATTGTCTCTGGTCATGATGTAGATGCTCAAACATCATCATCATTAAAATATTTACTTGTAATAGACACTTACGCTAAGTGAAAGAGACACTTACGGGGCCTGCTTGGTCAGCAAATGAAATCAAACATGTCATGTTATAACTTTTGTTAAGCTTTAAAAAAGAAAGCTTGCACTGTTCTCATCTTCCATGACTAATCAAGCATTTCCCAATCATGTCCTACATTAGGCCTCATACAGTTTCCCCAAGGCTATAGATCCAGGTTAGAATTGGTTTTATAAGGAGCTATAAAGCGGCCCATCTTAGGCTGAGGACTTAATGCTAAAAAATTGTTTATCTTGCCTAATCTTGCACTCATATGCACCCAATTATTCAACTTTCAAATGTATTTGTCCATTTCCATTTGTAATTACATATGTAATTCATATTGCAATATGCATGAAAATAAAAATATTGCAATGTCAGTTTCTGCATTCATAGTGGGTGTGTGAGAAAGCAATGGCTCTATGTGTTCTGCATGTGTTAGGAATTTTGCTTAGCTCTTAAAGGTCACCTATTATGCAAAATCCACTTTTTCATGTATTTTATACATCAACATGTATGTCTCGTATGTGTAAAGAGATTCTGGAAGTTTCAGGAAAAAAGATTTGTTCACTTTTTGTCCTGATCCATTTATACAAAACATATAAAAACCATAAAAACCTGTCTGAAAATGAACTGATCAGATGTTGTCCACTTTATGATGTCATAATGGCTTGTGTAACCATTAGCCAATAACCAACCAACCAAGGTAACCCCCCCCCCCCCCCC
>NW_011366620.1:0-5022 GCF_000735185.1 Notothenia coriiceps | reverse complement strand
CCCCCCCACCTTCTCACCTGAATCTCCTCCTAGAGCACCATTGTGTTTTCTTTAACCAAATATCTCTCAGAAGGGCGTGGGGAGTGGCTCCTTATTTTCATCTAAATTGACAGGCAGAGAATCAGCACTTTGGACACAGGGCTGAAACAGAGGGGATTATGGGATGCTGCAATGATCTGTTTGGTATTTCAGACAAACATTTCAGAGACATGTTTTGTATATATCTGAGACCTGTAATATATTGATGAAAAACAGCATAATAGGGGACCTTTAATGCAATTCGTATTGGCCTTCATACAAGTCATCAAGGTGTTTGTAAGATATAAGGCAGTGTTCGTAAAGCTGCAGCATGGACTAATCAAAGGACAATAGCTGAGTTGGAGGTCTGAGACCCCCTAGTTGGGCCTGAAACCCAGAGCAGCTGCATTTCAGTGCAACACTTCAATCATCTGTGAAACCATTGGAGGAAAGGCCTCATTTATAACATCTAATGTAAACAAATGAAAACCCAAAGAGCAAAGGTTTATATAATTAGTTTAAGTAGATCACAGAAACACATGGCACTAATGACTGCTGGGTAAATGACTAAATAAATATGCAACGTTTAAAAATGAGAGTGGGTTGACTTCCAGTTTTCATGTGTAGTGCACCACAGATCTGGTGGCTAGGCATGCTGCCAGCACAAACTCATAAGGGTGTTGTGTCGTTAACAAACAAGCCCCACACAGCTCCATTCTTTGCCTCCTACAATTTAAAACACAAGATGGGAGAGTGTGCCAATGACAGAGCAGGGAGTGATGCCAGAGACTGCACAATGTGGGGGGAGTGCTAATGATCAACAGTTGCTCCTAAAACACGCAGCTGGAGCGGGAAGAGATGAGGGAATTGTAAAAAGATAAAAAAATAAAAAACATGTCTTGTTCAAAGCTATGATTAACTTTTTGTTGTAAAAATACTCTCTATTTGCAGTATCTATCCGTCTATCGGTCAACTTTTCTTCCTTGCTTCATATAATATGCCATTTTGCATCTTTGTGTGTGTCTTTAATGAAGAAAAGAGAATGGGTATACTAAAGGTGTCACGATTCTCCAAATTCACGATTCAAGATTCCTTTACATTTTTAAGGTCCACCCTTGATTGGCTGTCAATTTAAAAATGTTTTACCATAAGGACTGCTGTGCCATTGTTGGAGTCTTGATTCAACAAGATCAAGAGATTATTAGTTATATGCCAGGATAAGGTAAGATAAGACTTTATTTATCCCAAAGGAAATTGCTGTGCCAGAGTTACAAAAATACAATAAACACAGCAGCATAATAATACAACTGTACACTAACAGTGCAGTAAAAAAAGCAATTAAATAACTACAGGAAACATAGAAGGTCACAAAATTAATGTAAAATGCTGTACAGTGACGAGCAGTATTGAGTAGTGCAAACAAACGTAGAACAATATTAATAATATTGCACATTATTGTTGTATAGAAGAGTGTTTTGTAATGATATTTATATTGCACATAGTGGTGTTGTGGAAGTTCTCAGTTCCCTTTACTGAAGGGTGAAGAGACCTCCTGTGGCGCTCCGTGGTGGTCTTCGGTGGTCTCAGTCTACAGCTGAAAGTGCTCCGTTAGGAAACCAGTGTGGCATGCAGGACAGCTACCATATACATTTAAAACGATCAAGGCCATCAAGCTGATGAATCCACAATATGAAATGTAAAACGTGTTGTTGTACATTCTTCGAAGGTTTACAAAAAGACTGAAAAGAAAAAAACAAAACTGGAATAATTGCCAATGCTGCTTTTGATTCAGAAGATCAAAAATGGGAGATAATTTCAACATATTTCCAATTAAAATCATAATTAACCTTCGACAAACTTATAAATGTTTTATTCTTTTCTGTTGCCTTTATTCTTTGTCGTTCTGATTTAACAGTCTCCACAAACTTTGTTGTTGCATGATGTGTTTTGTGTGAATCAAATTTCAATTCATGACATAGAAATTGAAATGTAGCAGCACTCCTGTTCTTAATTGACCCCATATTACTTGTGTTTAGTCATCTCTCTACCGTCTGAAACAACCTGCTATTTAAGGTAATTACCCCGGAGTAGAAAAGTGTTTTCCAATACAAAACAAAGTGAATTGCCATTGTGATGAACGAGGCACAATTTTCAAAAACATTTGATGCATAAACCCAACGTCTTGGGCCACTGACAATCGTAGCAAGATTAATTAATTTCGAACTTTGAGAAAAGCAGCGTTTGAAGATGTGCAAGCTGTACCACCGACATTCAAATGCTCTTTTGTCTGGATTAGAAAATTACTATTGTGCTCTGAAAGCAAATCTTGTCATTGAAATTAATTGAATTAGAAATAAATCATCTGCAAACAATTTGCCATGGTATTCTGTAAAGGGACAGCCTTCAGAGGGGCTCTGAGTTTACTCGAAGAGATGACGGTCTTTCTACTATCTACATGATTATGAAACTCTCAATACACTGTCAATAATGTGACATGTCAATTTATTACCATGATAAAGTATTTGAGCTATAACATTTATCTTTAAAGATCTGCATGGCATCTTGGTGAATCAATTTTATGTCATTAAAAGTCACTCTCCTTGTTACCGTGAGAGGCCTCCTAATGTTGCATTTTAAAAGTCAATTACACAATCAATAAAGTAGTACATGTTTTAAACAGGATATTAAGAAAGATAAGATGCCTAGCTGTCAATATTATTAATAGCAATTTTGCTCGTAATAATATAGCCGTGTCCCCATGGCACCAATATGAAATGCCCTGAAACATTTCACTCTTAAAGGGCCAAACAAGTGTACAAACAAGGATTTGGATGCCTTAAAAAAACACTCAAGCAAAACTGCTTTTCTTAACTCTGTGTGGCAGCTCTGCATTGGCCCTGATTATTACTGAGGTTTTTAAAGCAGCTGAGGTCAGGAATCTTCCTGAGCTTCAAGTTTAATTAGTAGGATGGACTGGGAGTGAGGAATGAACTTGTGTTTAAGAGTAAGAGTGTAATAGTGACACAGTCCTTGATCCCTGGCCGCGGTCATCACCTGAGGGAGTCGCTCTCTAAGACACAGGAGGTGAGAGAGTCTGCTGATTGCCCTCAGGAGGATCACAGCGGCCTGCCTGCAGGACCGGACATCTTGTTAGGGCTCAGTGGCTCACGGTGAAAATGAATAGCCCCCCACACTTGAGTGGGAATCTCGGGGATAGAACCCTGGCTTTCTAACGAGACAATCACAAAAGCCAATTAGGACCTGGAGACACAGAGATTCCAGGGCTTTGGCAAGTGAATCTAGACTTGGTCTACAACCTGGAGGAGAATTTCAGTGTTGTCTGCAGGAGAACAAAACTCCAGCTGTGGATCAATTTCCCCAGTGGATCAAATCAGATTTCCTTTGGTCCAGTGTGCATGGAGTGAATGCATAATTACTTTACTTAACTTAGTGTTTTGAGAACTTTCAGAAGCATGTCAACCGTTTCGGTTCTGTGCATGAACTTCAGTTCTCAATTGGTCCTTTTTTGGCACTGTTGGAGAAAGCACTGTTGGAGAAAGCACTGTTGGAGTAAGTACAGTGGAGCTGACATGATTCATAATAACGTGATCCATTACTCAGTCTTGTATTTCCTGACAAATGATATGTGTATATGTGTAATTGAATGCAGGTATATGAATCATTACCTCAGGTTGCCCAAAGGGTACTAAAATGACTGGTAACTATTTCTACTGAAGTCTTACCTCCTAAAAATGTGTGACAACTCTTCTTGAATGTCTTTTCAAAGTATAACGTTTGGCACATACAGTATGTTTGTTAAAAGGGTTACGTTTAACATTTTCCAAAACAAAGATAGAGAAAGTTAGAGTGCATAGAAACTAAGAGCAAGTAAGCGAACAGACAATCTATATACCTATTACCTAGTTTTAGCACACCGAGATTTAAATTACAAGTCAATTTAAATGAGATTTTCTTGAGTCGCACAATCTGTTAGGTGTGTCTGATACTGTATACAATGAAACCTTTCTTAGGTGTCGTAATGCGCCCAGAAACAGCAGGAAATGTAGCTCTTCATTGCGGTGGGTGGTGCTCAGACCATGTATTTACTCTCAATACACATCTGGAACGAGACAAAAACTGGTCCTGTACTAACATTAAGGTCTTGGGGGATCAAGTGCCAAATGTACAGTCGGTGGGTGATTCAATCCCTTTAATTAATATGTTTTCCTTATTGCTTTAAAAAAAGAAAAGGCAGTATAGAGTAGGTATTTTTTCATTCTCAACCTTTTTTAAGATTATTTTACCTCGTTCAACACATTCTTCTATTATTGGACAATGACTCAACTTATTTTGCTATAGTTTGAATATTAAAATCGAAATGATCCACAAAATTGATCCTGTTCAGTAAACAGCTATATACAGTATACAGCTGACTAGAACTATAGGTTACTTACGTAACCCCAGTTCTCAGAGTAACATGAAGTGAGATGTCTCACTATGGGATGCGCCTCAACGCGTATGCAAACAGAAGCATCAATCTCATTACGCCAATCCTGATTGGCTGGTGATCTTGACGTCTACGTCAGGGAATCCACCCACCCTATAAGTAGCTTGCGCTACGACGCAGCGTCATTCAAAATAAGCACCTCTTCTCGCTTCGCTTTAGCAAGAAGGGCCGTCTGGTGAGACATCTCACTTCATGTTACTCGGAGAACTGGGGTTACGTAAGTAACCTATAGTTCTCATTCATAACACTCCGTTCGATGCCTCACTATGGGATATTGAAACTCCCGTATTGCTAGACATGCTTATCTCGAAAATCCCCAAAACAACCAGAACTTAACAGGTAGAACCCTGTCTCAACACGGGGCCCAGCACTGCGCGGGCCACACTTGGAGCAGAGACATCTAGCCTGTAAAAGCGGACAAAAGTGAGTGGTGAGGACCAGCTCGCTGCTGCACAAATGTCTTGGATGGAAACACCCTTGAACAAAGCCCAGGATGT
>NW_011366619.1:0-1291 GCF_000735185.1 Notothenia coriiceps | reverse complement strand
TCTCCGCGTTTTGATTACGTCATCACAACAACACGTTAGCTTACCAACATAACCCTGTTCCCTGACATTCGGTGATATTTTTTCGGTGCTAAAACCCTTTCGAAAATTATCGGCCGAAAATGGTTAAAAAGGCCCTTTCGGCTTTCGGCCCATAATTTTCGGCGGCCGAATATTCGGTGCATCCCTACAAATAATATATTGATTTTTTGCCACTATTGAATGCCACTGATGAATAGTTTAGACATTGTGATGAAAAGGTGAATACTTCAATCCCCGCTTTAAACAGTTATCAAATGCTACATTTACACTGCAAACATTGCCCATTTCTGATTTATTGCTTGGATCCCAATTTTTGGGTTTGGGCTTTTCACGTTGTTTTTCGAAAGTGGTAATCTTAGATTCCAGTTAGAACTGACTATTATCGATCTAGATTGCCGTTAAAGTCCTATAAATACTGAAATACTACTTTTGAATGCAGTTTGAACGTTTATTTACAAATGTAACTGAATTCAGTTTGTCTGTACCAAGGAAAGGAAATTGGTTGGCCCTTTCTGGTGCTCGTCTTTAGTATTTACATCTTTCAAGTTAATCAAGACTTATTCATTGGGCAGCTAGGTGGACATATTATGAGGAAATGGGCCCCTGAGCACACACATCTAAAGGGCCCCCTATCCTTTCCTAATAGCAAGAACCATGGTGTCAAATGAGACGTCTTTGTAGTCGTTTTGGTATTACGTCTCTTTCCAGATATTTTGTGTTCATTTTGAATCTATTTTGAGCAATTTGGGTCTCTTGGTCATTTTAGGTCTCTTTTTGCTCTTTTTGTATCTATTCGTAGACATTTTGCATCTCTGTCTCATTCATCTCCTTTTGAGACTTTCCAACATTAAATGTTAGCAATAACTTGAAACAGAGGCCCAATATGCCCGTTTAGTATTTGGTCCATATGTCAGACTGTAATCTTTGTTCTTCCTTTTTCTGTCTCTATGCGTGCAGACGCATTGATGACGATATGGGGCGGACCCATGAAATGGAGCATTCTGCCATCAAGTGCATGAGAGGAATCCTCTACTGCTACATGAGACAGGCTGATAAGGTGAGTTTGTTAGGCATCCTCCAATCAGCTCCTGCTTTCACGCTACGCTATTTGCATAAAAGCACCCAACAATTACACACTGTATTGCAGATCAAAGGTGTATTTCTAAACTGCTATTCATCAAAGGGCTTTCAGAGCTGAAGCACTGTGTTACGGCCTAGAGATATTGGACCCCAAAGCAAAAGACTTAGAGAG
>NW_011366618.1:0-1697 GCF_000735185.1 Notothenia coriiceps | reverse complement strand
ATTCAAACTAGCTGCACCTTTACAAGCTTTGATAACACTTTAATGATCAATCATTATAAAACATATCATATATATTATTCTGAAATGGACCTGAATGGATCGGCACAATGACTGCTTTTACTTTTGCTACTTTAACTATATTTTGATGCTAATACTTTTCAACTTTTACTTGAGTAACATTTTGAATGCAGGGCTTTTAGTACTTCTACTTTTACTCAAGTACAAGATCTGAGTACTTCCACTTTTACTTAAGTACAATATCTGAGTACTTCTCCCACCTCTGATATTTATGTTTCAATGTTATCTCTGATGAAAAATATTCCAACCATGACATGTTTATTTTAGGGTAAATAATGTATTGCCATATGCAAATCTGACGTCCAAACTCTGACCCCCTAACCAGCTCAAGTGTTAGCCCCCATGCTACAATGCACTATATCTTCTATGTTTAATTCCTTCTCCTCACTGCTCCTCACCTCTTCCGTTGTTGCAGCCCAGACCGCTGGCGTTTCCTATCCGGTCCATCCTGGCTCCGAAGCAGCTCGAGGACCGCTTCCTGGAGCCGATCAGCAGGTCCAGCAGACGGCTCCGCACACTCTGGCCCCTGCTTGGGCCCTCCGCTGGCACTTGGGATCTCTCTGATGTCAAAGGTTGTTGGGGCCCCTCCTGGTCCAGGTTCCATCCCCTGGGGGCCTGGCTGTTGTCAGGCTGCTGGTTGGTGTCTTCATAGTCAGCATCAGAGTCCTCCTGGTTTGCTTCAGCCAGCGTCTCCTCAAAGCGCTGCAGCAAAGACTGGGGGTGGTACAGTCTCTTTATGTTAAAGTTACACATGCGTGCTTTAACCACTAGGTGTCCCTTTCTATCAGCTGTGCATCATTATGGTGTAAATACAGCCTACCAATTGGATCAAATATAAAAGTCAGCCGAATTAGTGTTGATACTGCAGGAGACGTATTGTGTGAAAATAAATCTAAGATGTTGTTTAATTGCTGATATATTTATGATCCACGTCACATTTTCAGTTTTAGCGGCAGTTCTTCCTGTTTGTCTAGAAGTCTTCTCATCAGGGCTCTATAAATAGAGAACTACGGCAGATATGTAATATTTAATGCAGCCGAACGGTGTATTACAATGCCGTTATGTGATGACTTTCAAAGAGAAAAGCAAGCACACTCGGAATAAAGTATTATTTGTTTTTTTTTAAATGTTTTCGGATTTCACATTTCACCGAGCTGAGGATCTTGCCTACGTATGTTTCCGGTATTGTTTATATATTTTGTTATACACACAGTCCTTAATATTTAAATTTACATTTACATTAAAGTATTTTGTGAGGCCTTCTAAAATGTTTTTAAATATAACTGTGGTTCTAGTTGAAGAGTTTGTAAATTAACATGAAGCCAAGTTGTTGCCTGGCAACGCAATCGCACAAGTCACGTCTGTTAAGTCCGCAACCGCACACATGGATTAACATCGATTTAATACATTAATGTAGCCTTTGTTTCTGCTAAAAGAGGTGTCGACTAGCTGGGGGAACAACAAAAAAGGCGAAATCGAGTGTGACTATTAAAAAATAAATCATTATTATATTAATATTGACAATAACAACCGACCGTCGTGGTACAGCGTTTGCTTGGCATTTCCGGGTATTTGGGCCATGTTAACAATACCGTGTAACTGTCACGTTTGAAGGGACG